>NW_006788168.1:352226-447396 GCF_000442215.2 Lipotes vexillifer
TTGTTTTGAAGCTAATTGCATTCTAACTCCACTGATACATTAAGGAACAATTTGAGCATGGTTTGAATTTCACATCTGCTTATATGTAATTTTTGTCTGCAAGAAACATGAGGTGAAAGCAGGTAACAACACCCAGCTCTACTAAACCATGTATAAATAGACAAAATGCACCCATGCACAAACCTCACCTATCTCCCAGATACCTCAGTTCACCTCGGTGTGCTGTGAGCCACTTGCTCCCATCCACAGCCAGTGTTGGAACTTTCCGTGGCTGCCAATAATCCCCCTGCCACTACTTTACAATAACTTGAAAGCTGAAGCCCTTCCAACGCTTACAAGTCTACAAGTAAACTTCAGGTCTCTCTCAAGGTAAAGTGCCATGTTGTAGTATTTATATATTTTGTAACCATTTAACATGTAAAACTGTGCCACCATGTCTATTAGGTTCTTGTCTTTTTTCTTTTTAATGTGGCACTAAATTTTTTTTTTCTTAAGTACTATTTAATCCATTTTATTTCTAAATACTGTTTAATTGCACATTATTGAGAAAATCCTGATTCACAGAGATGAGTTGTGGCAAATGTGCAGCAGCTTTTTCTTTAAAAAAAACCTTTTTAAAAATTAAGGTATAATTGACATACAACATTATGTTAGTTTTAGGTGTACAATGTAATGATTTGATATTTGTATATACATATATTGTGAAATGATCATCCCAATAAATCTAGTTAATCGATACATAGTTACAGAACTACATAGTGTTGTGTGTGATAAGAACATTTAAAATCTACTCTCTTAGCAACTTTCAAATATGCAATACAATGCTACTAACTATAGTTACCATGTTGTATATTACATCCCCATGACTTATTTATTTTATAAGTGAAAATTTGTACCTTTTGACTTCCTTCACCCATTTTACCCATTGCTCACCCCCAGCCTCTGGCAACTACCAATCTGGTCTCTGTATCTATGAGCTTGTTTCTGGTTTTTGTTTTCTTTTGATTCCACATATAAGTGAGATTATAAGCTGTTTGTCTGTGTCTGACTCATTTCACTTAGCATAATGCCCTCAGAGTTCATCCATGTTGCCATAAATGGCAAGATTTCAATTGTTTATGGCTGAATATACTCCATTAGGACAAAGTTGTTTAATGTGTACTCCAACCCCCATTTTCCCCATAAGCCTCATGATTTTTACTGCATGATTTTGCATGGTGTGTGATTTTAAAAAATGCATATGTTGGGCTTCCCTGGTGGTGCAGTGGTTGAGAGTCCACCTGCCAATGCAGGGAACACGGGTTCGTGCCCCGGTCTGGGAAGATCCCACATGCCGCGGAGCGGCTGGGCCCGTGAGCCATGGCTGCTGAGCCTGCGCGTCCGGAGCTTGTGCTCTGCAACGGGAGAGGCCACGGCAGTGAGAGGCCCGCGTACCGCAAAAAAAAAAAAAAAAAAAAAAAAAAAAATGCATATGTTGCATAACTGACTTATGTGTTTATTTAATGTAACATAAAATCAATACTGTACCTGGGTATTTGTGCCACTAGTGCTGTTTTCTTTGAAGTCCAAGATCCCAAGACTGAATTCTGTAATTATAAAGCTTACCAGAAAAATACTGGTAAGCTTTTGCGTATGGTAATCAAATAAATTTCTGGATAGGGTTTAGTGTAAGTGGAAATTATAAGACTGTTATAGAAACGGATGATAATGTTCTAGAGCCGAGTGCTCCAGTACGGTATCTACCAGCCCCATGTGGCTGTTTAAACTAAGTCACACAAGCCACGTCTCAAGGGCTCAATAGCCTATGTGGTTAGTGGCTGCTGGATTGGACAATACAGGTATAGATTTTTCCATCATCACTGAAAGTTTTAATGGACAGAGCTGATTTAGAGAACTTGAAAAGCATATCTAATTCATAGGATGCTTTTAAATCAGAAACTCTTCCAATCAAATCCATTTGTAGTAAATCAACATGTTAAGGTATAATTTTCCAAACTTTTAAATTTTTCCTAAGGTCATATAAATCATTTTTTCAGAATTCCACATAGCATAAGGTTTGAGAATATATAGATCCACTTTCTGTGTATCTACATGTTCTGTGAAACGTTATGAGTCTGAATTCAAATAAATCCCTTAAAATTAAGGAAAATGTATGCTTATTGGTACATATCCTTTTACTTAGTACTGTATTTGAGATAAAAACTTAAGTGTAATTATATGATTTTATGCAGGTTTGCAGACCGAGGACACAGTGTAGTTGGTGTGGAAATCAGTGAACTTGGGATACGGGAATTTTTTACGGAGCAGAATCTTTCTTACTCAGAAGAACAAATTATGGAAATTCCTGGAGCCAAAGTATTCAAGGTATGTTTTGATTTTGGTAAATAGTTATTTCCATACCCCCAGAAGAAGGTTTTTCTCAGCATGAGTAAGTGAGGATACTATACAAGTGTCAGATGACCCCACTTTATCACCAGATTCACCTGGATATTATAGTGTAAGGAGCATAAAAAGATAGACAGTAGCTAGGTGTGAACAAATATATATAAAAGCTAAGGTCAAAGCTTATTTGTCATGTTTTTGGTTTGGGTTTGTTTGATTTTTAATTTATAAACAGGTGTTTCTGAGAACCTGTCTTGTGCCACACCTTGCATAAGACACTGAAGAGATGAAAACACAGTCCCCGCCCTAAAGAATCGCTTAGCTTAGCAGAGAAGAGAAACAGAGGAGGCTGTTTGTCATACATGGAGCGAAGTGTAATGACACGGGGTATTAAGGGAACAGAGAGGAATGTTTCCTAACCCAGCCTGGGGGAGCTTCCTGAAGTGTGGTGACAGATAGGGCTAGGACAGGCAGAGAGTCAGGTCATCCAATCCAGATGTCCTGTAAAGCTGGTACCTGAACGTGACACAGCCAGATTTTCTTTTGTGACTGACCACCCTTGTGGCCTCAAGGGAAGTGAGCTTGAACGGCAGTAGCCTTCTGGCAGAGAGACCAGATAGGAGGTTGTGAGCAGTGGTCCAGGAAAGAGATCCTGAATGGCTGCACCGGGAGAGTGATGGGGCACTTAGAGGAACAGATCGATTAAAATGATGTTTAGGGTGTCAAACTGGGAGGATTTAGTGATTAATTGACTGGGAATCCAGGGGGTGGTGAGTTCACATTTCCAGCTCAGATGACTGGTTGGATAGCAGAGAATCAAGGAGAAGCAGGTCGAAGGGCAGAGAAAATGAGTTTTGTCCTGGAGGTGAGTTTAAAAGACCTGTGGCACGATGAAGGGATAACCGGCAAACGTCTCTGAAGCATGCGCCAAGCATTTGGGCTGGAAATGATAGATTTGGGAGTTGTCCTCCTCCTGTGACCAGAATGATCCAGTGGAACTGCTTTGCTAGCTTGGGGTAATAATGTGGAAATAAACAGAGACCACCCAAATGAGAACAAGCAGAGGCTGTCAATTCAGAGGGAGTTGCCAATTGGATTTGTCAGAGGCTCAAAGCCTGGCAGGGGGCTAGGAAAGCTTTCTAGAGAAAAAGGCGAAGGCTTCTGGCGCTGTTGGCTAACTAGAAGCGGCATCCCTTGTGATTGGTTTGGGAAACGTATTTGATTTTGAGCTAGAAGAGAGGCGTAGGGGTGGAGGGGAGGCGTAAAAATCAGGGAGGCTGGCAGTCATTGACCATGTCCTGCAAGGCTGTGGTTAGGCTTCCCTGGCTAGTTGGTGCAGAGGTTATGGGTCCAAGCTATTACCAGATGTGGTCTGGCCACCATCCGTCTGTACATTTGGTCTCTCGCAAAGCACTCTCTTTTCTAAATATTGAAATTAATTGCCCAGGTCACTAGGAAACTTGATAGGACTTTATTTTACAGCTTCCTCCCACTCCATTCTGAGATCATCTAAGAATTGCTGTTTGCTCAGTCCGGAGAGGCTAGTCCTCTTCCAGACTCCTTGGAGGAAGTGGTTCTTAGCCCTGGTGGCACATTTGAAATTATCTGTGGATCTTTAAAACTTCCTAGTGCCAAGGCCTGGCCTCCAGCTAATTCAGTCAGAACCTCTAGAGATGGGGCCTGGCATCAGGTCTATTTAAAGCTCCTAGGTGATTCCAGTCTGCAGCCAAGGTTAAGGTTCACGGGCTGTTCTCCCTGCCTCCAGGCCCCTTCCTCTCAGGGCTGACCCCCACTGTGCTTCCAGACTGGTCTTCAAAGACCCATCCACCTCTGTTGCACCTTATTTCAGAATAAAATACAACATTTTCACATCCTGAAGTACATCTCCTACCCTGCTCCTCCCCCCACCTCCCAGACTTCTCACCTCCCACACCCGTGATGTCAGCAGATGCACCCAGCCAGTTCTTCGGCCACCTTTTGTTCTGCCTTTCCTGGTGCTCGGGCAGTGAGTTCCCTGCTCCGTCTACTCTGTTCCCACAGTTCAGGGCACACAACCAGAACAGTACAGCCCATTCTGTACCATGATGGTTCTTTGTTTCCACACCTCTCTGCTCCACCAGGCTGTCCTCACTGGGGTCAGAGACTGTCAAATTCACTGCAGTATCTAGAACTTGGCCTAGTCCTGTCTACAAGGTGCTCAGGAAATAAATGTTCATCGGTCAGTGAATGAAAGAGAGGACACTGGGGAGTCAATACAACTGCACTTTTCATGAGTAACTTGTTTTTTGGGTTTTTTTTGCGGTACGCGGGCCTCTCACTGTTGTGGGCTCTCCCGTTGCGGAGCACAGGCTCCAGACGCGCCGGCTTAGCGGCCATGGCTCACGGGCCCAGCCGCTCCGCGGCATGTGGGATCTTCCCAGACTGGGGCACAAACCCGCGTCCCCTCCTTCGGCAGGTGGATTCTCAACCACTGTGCCACCAGGGAAGCCCTTCATGAGTAACTTTTAAAATGTCTGTCCTTTCTCTCTCAGTCTGCCTGGTAATTGATTGATGTGTATACTTGTCATTAGGGGGTCAAAATATTAGGATTTTGCTAAAGTAAACATTGCTAAAATATAACAAGCTCCAAAATGAGTAATAGTTAACTGATCTTCAGGATTAACCAATCTGATTTTCCTTTTTGAGTTGATCCAAAAGAACCCCATATAGGTTTTTAATTTTAAAAAGTCCCATTAAAAATTATTTTCAGTAAAATTGTATTTTATTTTCAGTTAAAAAAATATTTGCATAGGTTGCAAGGTGCAGGAAATGAGGGGGGAAGATGGAGAGGAATTCACCAAAATGATTAAAATCATTGTGTCCAGAGGGTGGCATGCAGGTTTTTTCTTTATTCTATAAATTCTCTGCAGCATGGTCCATATTTATTTCAAAATTAAAAAAATAAAAATTTATATTTTTTATAGATTAGTATTTTTTAAAAATAATGTTATTTATTTATTTGGCTGCGTCAGGTCTTAGTTGCGGCATGCAGGATCTTTAGTTGCAGCACGTGAACTCTTAGTTGCGGCATGTGGGATCTAGTTCCCTGACCAGGGATCGAACCCGGGCCCTCTTCACTGGGAGCGCAGAGTCTTAGCCACTGGACCACCAGGGAAGTCCCCCCCCAAAATAAAAATTTAAAGTAAGATGTCTAAAAAAATTGTTTGCCGTGAAATTATGTTCTTTATGTTTAATTACACATTCTTTCTCTACCACCCATGCGCTGCTTTGGCCCTCTTTTTTTTTCCCTTGACCATTCAAGTACCTCCTAATTAAGTGGAATGTTTTTTCTTGACTTTTTCATTGCAGAGTTCTTCAGGGAACATCTCATTGTACTGTTGCAGTCTTTTTGATCTTCCCAGGTAGGACTGATGTCTACCTCTGCACTTTAAAAAACTTGAGTGTTCGCTAGGCAATGCTGGGGTGGGCTGAGGGTCTTTTTATCACTCCCATTCCCTTGCAGTAGCACCCATGAAGCATTGATTTGAGTCTCTGTTCTGCAGTTATTTTTAACTGCAGCCTGTATGTCTGCACACTTGATATCTTTGCCCTTAGGTAGCTGCTAGGCTCTGGAAAAATTATTATGACCCTAGGAAGGTAGGGAAAAGGAGGGGAGAGCAAGAAAGTGTCTTCCACTTCACACCAGTGTCTGTAACAGAAATGCATTTCAGGGTGTGGACGGAGGTGAGAGCTCATCTCCTAAAAGTCCCTGATACCTGTTCCAGGGGCTGGGCGGAGAGTTGTCTCAAACTGTCCCTTGTTCCTCCTTTGTGCCCCCAAGTCCAAGCTACTGCCACCAGCTCCTAGATCTAGGAGGAGATGGACAGCTACACACACACACCAGCACATCCCTAGAGACTCTGAGGAAAAGCAGATGTGAGATCCCAGTTCCTTAACAGCTGGTGAGGTTCTGACATGTGCCATGGGGAACACTGTCTTGTTAAAGATTTTATTTTTCTTACATAAATTTTTTTATCTTTTTCTTTCTGGTAGAGCAAATATTGGCAAATTTGACAGAATTTGGGATAGAGGAGCATTAGTCGCTATTAATCCAGGTGATCGCAAACGGTTAGTGATTTGGCTCCTTTAATTATGTTGTTTTTTCCCCCTTTTTTAGCCTCCTTAATTTACTATATTGTACTTTTTCTGGTTTCCAGAAGATGACTAGACTTCTACTAGTTTGAAATAGCTTATTGTATTTGGAATTAGAAGACCTATATCCAATAGCATCTTGGTCTAAAAAGTATAGGATTTGGCCACGGGGACATGGGTGCAAGGCTTGTGGCTCTGTCATTTCTAAGCTGTATTGCCCTGGTCAAAGAATTCAACTTCTCTACACCTTAGTTTACTCCTCTGCAAAACTGTAATTTTCCTACTAATACCACCCTCACCACCTCCACTGAGAGTACCAGGTAATACTTGTTCACTCCTTGCCATGTGCCAGGCTTTCTTAAAATACCTTATGTGAAACAACACAATTTATCCACCAAGCAACCCTGTGAGGTATTACGCTATCATTATTCCCATTTTACAGATGAGGAAACTAAGGTCAAAGAGGTTAAGTTACTTGTCCAAAGTGCGGCAGCAAGTACGTGACAGAATTGAGATTAAAACCCAAGGACTTTGGCTTTAAAGTCACGCCCATGACTAGGCCCCCTCACATGGCTGTTGTGGGAATGGAAAGAAATAACACGGGTAACAAGTACACATGTGACAACAACAAGTGTTGACCCTAAATGACTGTTTAAATATTAGCTGCTATTGTATTAGAGCTTTTGGTCTAGATATTTTGGGTGACCATTCTTTTGTATCTGGTCTTATTAGAAAATAAAATTAAAATATGCAAAAGTATACTGAGTAAAATGTGACCCCCTCCTGTGTACTTTCCAACCCAAGTATCATTCACAGATATTTATGTAACACATAAATACTGAATTACTTAGTTGTATGGAGGCAGACTCAACATATCAGCGAAATGAAATTTCTCTTTTTAAAAATGAATCGTTTGGGACTTCCCTGGCAGTCCAGTGGTTAAGACTCCGAGCTTCTATGGCGGGGGGCACAGGGGGTTCAATACCTGGTTGGGGAACTAGGATCCCGCATGCTGCACGCGGGCCAAAAAAAAAAAAGAATTGTTTGGTGGGTAAGGCTTGTTGCCAAACCTAATCTTATTTTAATTAGACATTGCCACATCCTCTTTTTTTTTATTTTAAAGATTTAATTTTATTTATTTTTAGCTGCACTGGGTCTTCGTTGCTGCACAAGGGCTTTCTCTAGTTGTGGCGAGCGGGGGCTACTCTTTGTTGTGGTGCGCGGGCTTCTCCTTGCGGTGGCTTCTCTTGTTATGGTGCACGGGCTCTAGAGCTCAGGCTCAGTAGTTGTGGTGCATGGGCTTAGTTGCTCCGTGGCATGTGGGATCTTCCCGGACCAGGGCTCGAACCCGTGTCCCCTGCATTGGCAGGCGGATTCTTAACCACTGCATCACCAGAGGAATCCCACATCCTCTTAATATATATTTTCCTCTGGTGATAATTCACACTCCTTTTCCCCTTTTCTTTCTGACACTGTTCCTCCTTTCTCTCTTCTCTGGGACCCTCACCTTCCTCACATGCCTAGAAGTCATCATTCCCAGAGGGACCATCCTCAGCACGGCTGTGCCATCCTCTCTCCTATACTTGCTCCTTCAAAGATTGCTTCAGTTCTCCTATTACTTTCGTTCTGGTATTCAACAAATACATATTAAGCTCCTACTATGTCTAAATACACATGATGTTGGGGAAATAACTGAACAAGTTGCGCATGGTATTGGCCCTTATTGTTTCTGTATTTCCAGCTCTGTCCTTTCTCCTAAACACCCACATCCCATATCCAGTGTCTGCTCGGCATTTCCCATGTGACATCAGTGTCCGTCATCAACTCAAAAGTATCACCTGTGGCTTCTGCGTCTCCATAAAACACCATATTTATACACTAAACTCAGTTCTGCTGAGTCTCTAAGATCGTAGGTGTTCCTCGCTTCCTAAGGTTGTCCACCCTCTTCCTCAAGGTTAGTCTCTCTGCAGGCTTTGGTTGCGTCGCTCAGATCCCCAAGGCGGTGGGGAGCAAACCCGAAATCACAAAGCTCACTCTACAGACTGTGCACCTTGTGTTCAGTTATCTCTCCACAATCTGGCTTAATTTTTATAGATAATGATATAATCTGGCATAATAATAAATATATATATATATGTATATAAAATTTTAGCACATAGTAGGAGCTTAATAAATATTTGTTGAGTAAATGAGTGAAAACAAACCTGACTTAAAGCAAGGAAAATATACTGTTTCCCACCAGCCACCATCGCCTCCTCTGTCCTAGAAATAAAGGCCATCCAAGTGGCCTCTGAACTGTTTAGTTCATGGTAAGAAAGAGTCATGAGGCCCCTCCAGAGCTCTTGGAGAATCTAGTTTTAGTTTGGTCACAGACTCTGTCTTCCTGGTTCCCCCTATTCTCTTTCCTCCCCTTCCAGGCCCGTGTGTGTGTGTGTGTGTGTGTGTGTGTGTGTGTGTGTGTGTGTGTGTGTGTGTGTGTGTGTTTGTGTGTGTGTGTGTCTGTGTGTGTGTGTGTGTCTTGTCACAGCCCCAAGAATGCCTTGGCCTTTGTTTCTGGAATAATTGCTTATTTTGAGCCATTAGGAAGATAAATGACTTTATCTTAGCATTTATGGTACTTAGTGCTTTTTCCCAGTCCTGCCATCAGTACGGGGTGTCTCCTGCTGAGATTACACATGGGCGAGAACTGATGTGGTTTCTGCTGTGACTCTCAGGTTTTTTGCCTACCATCAATCATACCTCTCATTTTTCTGAATTTTTTGAGGCTGGTTGACAGAGAAAGTCCGCATTCCAGGAGGAAGGATGCCTGTGAGTCCTCTGAAACCCTGCCAAACCTGTCTGACTGATCACTTCATCGGGACAGCAAGTCCCTCCTTTCTTAAGAACAAGAATCTAGGGCTTCCCTGGTGGCGCAGTGGTTCAGAGTCCGACTGCCGAGGCAGGGGACACAGGATCGTGCCCCGGTCCGGGAAGATCCCGCGTGCCGCGGAGCGGCTGGGCCCGTGAGCCATGGCCGCTGGGCCTGCGCGTCTGGAGCCTGTGCTCCGCAACGGGAGAGGCCACAGTAGTGAGAGGCCCGCGTACAGCAAAAAATAAAAATAAAAAATAAAGGTCCAAAGCAAAGATATGAGATTGTGGATAATTTTTATTTTGTTCTTTCTGGTTTTGTGCATTTTCCAAATTTTTAACAATAAATGTTATGTAGCTGAAGTTTTTCAAGATCAAGTAAAGGTTTCTGCTCAGAAGTTTGCTTAGGTCTGGTTCTTTCACTTGCAAGGAAGAGTGACCAGCTCAAGCCAGCTCAAGTTTTAAGGGAGTTTATGTTGAGGACGCTAATGGAATAAGCTACTGACCTGAGCATTTACCATGTACCAGGCAGTGTTCTAAGCACTTTATGTGTGTGCACTCATTGAATTCTCACAACCACCTGTGAGTTGGTTACTAGTTTTATCCCCATTTTACAGATGAGAAAACTGAGGCACAGAGGGGTTAAGACTTTGTCAAGCTTACATAGCCCGTAAGTGGAGGGGCTGGACTTTGAGCTCAGGGACCTTGCAGAGTCTGTACTCCTAACCCCCATGCAGGACAGCCTCCCTGATTTCTCCCAGGGCTCTGTACAGGTATGGCAGCACAGCCGGGCCCCGTGGAAAGAGCCAAGGCTCCTCACTCAGAGCTGTGCAGCTCCTCCACCTCTGTCTGTCTGTCTGTCTCTCATGGCCTCTTACCTCCCTGTGCGTGCCTCCTCTGCCCTCCTACCTCAGCACTCAGCTTCCTCTGCTCCAACCTCCACTCAGCACAGAAACTCCAGCGTTTGGTCCAATGACCACAGTGAACTAGCAGCTCCTCTTTGGATCTCTTAACTCAGTTTCCCAGCGGAGTCATCTGATTGGTCCAACTCGTCATTCTGTATCAGACCCAGGTCTGGCTCCTGGTCTGTCTGCTGATGGGCCCTGTTAGGGCAGGTCCCCACTCTGAACCCATCAGACACGGCTGGGAAGTGGCGTCACCTGCTCCTCAGGACACCTACTCCAAAGGATAGTTGCCGTAGCACTCAGGGCTTATGCCACCCGTGCAGAACTGTAATGTCATAGTACCTTGAATTTTGGCTTGTTTATTAGTCTTATCTCTCGCCAACTAAAGAGAGGAAAGGGAATGTGTTTTGTACCTCTTACCCGTGCCCCCGGTGATGACCCCATCATCCAGGATATTTGTTAAGCTGCAGCATCCCAGGCCCCACAGCAAACCTACTGACTCAGTCTTGGGATGAATGAAGCTCGAGCACCTCTTCTTCCAGCAGGTGCCCAGGTAATCTTGATACCAGCCTGGTCTGGGAACCACTGCCCCAAAGCTGGCAGTGCTTCGGGAAATATATGTTCAAAGCTGATGGGCCTCCGGGGACCACATCACATTGGAAGGAGCCTCTGTTCTGCTTAATTTGACATCTTCTGGTCTGATGGGCTCCAGAGCCAGGCCTCCTTTGGATTCCCATCCTTTGCTATTTCCCAGCTTAGGCAGGTAACATCATTTGCTGAGCCCATTTCTAGCTTTTTAGAATGAGAATCTACTTCATGTGATTTTTTAGGAGAGTTAAACTCAGTAATAGAGATGAAAGGAAAAGCTGGCTTCCCTCCCTGCTTCTCGTTCTTTGTAAAGAAATGTAACACATGCCTTTTAATGTTCTTTTCAGCTATGCAGATATAATGTTGTCCCTAACAAGAACTGGGTTTCAGTACCTCTTGTCTGTTTTTTCTTACGATCCAACTAAATATGCAGGTAAAGTTTCTTGTTCTTTTTCCAGTTGCCTTGTTTCGTGATTTAATTCTATGACTTGGATAGCATTATTTTCTCCTGTGAGGCATACTGCTGATATACATGCAGTCTGTGTCATCCATGGTGGTGGGGATGGGATGTATTGGGCTGATGCCTACAAATAAATCCTCATAGGAGGATGCGGTGAGACGTGGACGTGGGGAGGTAGGGGTGTGCAGGAAAATCTCTAAACTATTGCTGTTTTTAATTTCTGGAACTTTATAATTTATTGCATTTTAAAAATAACTGTATTTGTTTTGAATGTGTAAAAGGGATGTTTTCTTCTGGATTCATTTAAATGTGTTTGAACATTAAAGCCTGACCTTTTTTTTTTAACATCTTTATTGGAGTATAATTGCTTTACAATTAATTGCTTTACTAATTATACAATTAGTTTCTGCTTTATAACAAAGTGCATCAGCTATACATATACATATATCCCCATATCTCCTCCCTCTTGCGTCTCCCTCCCACCCTCCCTATCCCACCCCTCTAGGTGGACACAAAGCACCGAGCTGATCTCCCTGAGCTATGCGGCTGCTACCCACTAGCTATCTATTTTACATTTGGTAGTGTATATGTGTCCATGCCACTCTCTCACCTTGTCCCAGCTTACCCTTCCCCCTTGCTGTGTTTTCAAGTACATTCTCTATGTCTGCATCTTTATTCCTGTCTTCAGAACCATTTTTTTTTAGATTCCATACATATGTGTTAGCACATGGTATTTGTTTTTCTCTTTCTGACTTACTTCACTCTGTATGACAGTCTCTAGGTCCATCCATCTCACTACAGATAACTCAATTTCGTCTCTTTTTATGGCTGAGTAATATTCCATTGTATATATGTGCCACATCTTCTTTATCCATTCATCTGTCAATGGACACTTAGGTTGCTTCCATGTCCTAGCTATTGTAAATAGACCTGCAATGAACATTGTGGTACATGACTCTTTTTGAATTATGGTTTTCTCAGGGTATATGCCCAGTAGTAGGATTGCTGGGTCGTATGGTAGTTCTATTTTTAGTTTTATCAGGAACCTCCATACTGTTCTCCATAGTGGCTGTATCAATTTACATTCCTACCAACAGTGCAGGAGGGTTCCCTTTTCTCCATACCCTCTCTAGCATTTATTCTTTGTAGATTTTTTGATGATGGCCATTCATTCTGACTGGTGTGAGATGATATCTCATTGTGGTTTTGACTTGCATTTCTCTAATGATTAATGATGTGGAGCATTCTTTCATGTGTTTGTTGGGAATCTGTATATCTTCTTTGGAGAAATGTCTACTTAGGTCTTCTGTCCATTTTTGGATTGAGTTGTTTGTTTTTTTGATATTGAGCTGCCTGAGCTGCTTGTAAATTTTGGAGATTAATCCTTTGTCAGTTGCTTCATTTGCAAATACTTTCTCCCGTACTGAGGGTTGTCTTTTCGTCTTGTTTATTGTTTCCTTTCCTGTGCAAAAGCTTTTAAGTTTCATTAGGTCCCATTTGTTGATTTTTGTTTTTATTTCCATTTCTCTAGGAGGTGGGTCAAAAAGGATCTTGCTGTGATTTATGTCATAGAGTGTTCTGCCTATGTTTTCCTCTAAGAGTTTTATAGTGTCTGGCCTTACATTTAGGTCTTTAATCCATTTTGAGTTTATTCTTGTGTATGGTGTTAGGGAGTGTTCTAATTTCATTCTTTTACCTGTAGCTGTCCAGTTTTCCCAGCACCACTTATTGAAGAGGCTGTCTTTTCTCCATTGTATATTCTTGCTTCCTTTATCAAAAGTAATGTGACCATATGTGCCTGGGTTTATCTCTGGGCTTTCTATCCTGTTCCATTGATCTATCTTTCTGTTTTTGTGCCAGTACCATACTGTCTTGATTACTGTAGCTTTGTAGTATAGTCTGAAGTCAGGGAGCCTGATTCCTCCAGCTCCGTTTTTCTTTCTCAAGATTGTTTTGGCTATTCGGGGTCTTTTGTGTTTCCATACAAATTGTGAAATTTTTTGTTCTAGTTCTGTGAAAAATGCCAGTGGTAGTTTGATAGGGATTGCATTGAATCTGTAGATTGCTTTGGGTAGTAGAGTCATTTTCACAATGTTGATTCTTCCAATCCAAGAACATGGTATATCTCTCCATCTATTTGTATCATCTTTAATTTCTTTCATCAGTGTCTTATAATTTTCTGCATACAGGTCTTTTGTCTCCTTAGGTAGGTTTAGTCCTAGGTATTTTATTCTTTTTGTTGCAAAGCCTGATCTTTAAGTCGTGGCTTTTCAGGAAGAAGTGAAAACGAAGTACATACACTTTTAATTTGTAAAAATACCCAATTTGATTTTTAATAGAGTCTTTTTTAAAAAGTGCTTTGTTTTATAAATATCTGTGTTAGTATTTTTTTCTGTTTGAATAAGTCAGATCTTAAAAACTCATTAAAAGATGAGACTTAGTGTCCATAATTAAGTCTGGGAAAATCAGATGGAAATAGAAAATAAGGGAAACAGATGTCAGCTCTGTGAATGTGATGTAAGTTCCCTTCCTGAACAGTAGGCCTAAGGAAGGGCCTGTAGGAAGAAGACAGAACAGTCCTTGTCTGGGTGGAGGCTAAGAATTCCCTTCTAGGAAGGGGCAGAAGCTATTTCTTCTAAAGTAAATGGCCCACAGAAAAGTGGGCAGAGTTTGTAGGATGAGGGTAAGTGCAGGAGTGGTAGAAAATCTCTACCCTGGAAGCAGGAAGCCCCAAGGAAATTTGTTCATGAACTCCACTCTGATTTTCCTGTTCCCAAGTTCCAAGGCTGACTCAGCCATCTCATGTAAGCTGGAGATGGGCATCTAACATTACCAGTCCCCTCAGTAAGCCAGTCTTTGGTATCAGATGTGCAAAAGCAGAAGCAGAAGAACCTGTCACATCCTCACCTATTTGGATAATTGAGTTATGTATGGAATGTGTATACCAAGGTCATTGGAAATAAGCTGAGAAGTGGGCCCTGAGAATTTATTTCTCTTTACAATTAGATCTATTAGAATTTATTCTTCACCATGTTTCTCTTTTACTTAGGTCTACCATTTTACGTTCCAGATGCTGAAATTAAAACATTGTTTGGTAAGTTACAGACATGTGCTGTAACTTTTGAAATTAAGTCAACAGTTAACTGTTTTGAGCTATTAGCAAACTATTAATATCTAGAAGTATATAAAATTTAAAAGTCAGAAGCCATTTAATTGGAGACTATTATATCCAAAAAAGGAACCCATGTCTGTAATAGGACTTTTTAGCTAAATGGTATGCTTATGTTAAAGACATCTGAATTCTTCTAGAGAGATGGTATATTCAGAGTGCAGAAAATTTACCCTTAATATTTATTTCCCCATGTTCATTAAAAAGAAAGAAAAGATCTTCAGTACACACTCTTTTAAAAATCATCTGATATGTTTTTAGAACTAGTTACATTCTTCATAAAGTTTTAACTTGTCACACTTTCTTTTTGTTTCAGGTTCAGTGTGCAATATTCATTGTCTGGAGAAGGTTGATGCTTTTGAAGAACGACATAAAAGTTGGGGAATTGACTACATTATTGAAAAGTTATATCTATTTATAGAAAAGTAAATGAGACGTAAATAGAAGCAAGTAATATCAACATGTTTTTGAGCAACTGAAAATTGTGCTAAGGCATAAAAATATAATAGATGACTTTTGGAAAAAAATTCTTCACAGATCACATCATAGATCTTTGCTCAAAAATGCTTATAACTTTTTAGGGAAAAAAAACATGTACTTTGGAAAAAAGACTGTGATTGGGGGGCAAAAGATTATACCTGTGTGTCTTACTTACAGATTGCAAGAATTTTTTACAATCAGCATGTATTATTTGTATAATTAAAGAATAAAAGAGAAATATAATGCATATAACTTAAATATAATAGACAGAAACATTGGCATTCTTTATGAAATTTAGAACCATTGAGTAAATGTAACACTTTAATGGGGTCCAAGGTAAAAGATAATGGTCTAAGACATTATATAAACATTAATTTTTACTATAAACCCTCATATTGTACTCAATTCTAGCACTCCTTTTCACATTTTTTCTCCTTATATAATTTTATATGTGACAGAATGAAGAAATAAACTTTTAAATTAATGAAATTAACCAATCTATATGGAAAAAATATTTTTCCCAAACTGTAAAAAGAAATTATTTTTAAAAGTTGTTTTCTGGGGCTTCCCTGGTGGCGCAGTGGTTGAGAGTCTGCCTGCCGATGCAGGGGACACGGGTTCGTGCCCCGGTCCGGGAGGATCCCACATGCCACGGAGCGGCTGGGCCCGTGAGCCATGGCCGCTGAGCCTGCGCGTCCGGAGCCTGTGCTCTGCAATGGGAGAGGCCACAGCAGTGAGAGGCCCGCGTACAGCAAAAAAAAAAAAAAAAAAAAGTTGTTTTCTCTGTTTGGCAGTTTTTTGTTTCTCATAATTTAGTCTTGTTTAAATGATAGTCTTATGAAGTGCAGTGTACTTAGGGCTGGATTCATGTCTGTTCATTATGAAAGTTTAGATTCAAAACTTTTCAGTTTTTCATTAAAAATCACATTTTGATAAATCAGACATTCCTTTCTTACTGCACTACCTAATATTTAAATGATTTAGATTGTTTAGCTCATGTTAATAGGATGGTGTGTATTATAAAAATTATTTCATTGTGTGTTTATGAAAATTTCAGAAACTTTGAAATCTCCAGCTTCTCACTTTCAACCATACATCTCCAGCTCATTTTTCTGTGTGTGCTCAAAACCTTCGAGCCTGCACCACTTTCCCCTGCCCACCAAATCCCTCACCCCTGAAGCCAAGCACGTGGGGCATGAGTTATGAAATTAGATAGGTGGTCAGAGTGGGTACTGGAAGACCAGGTGCCCTTGGGGGAGAGCAAAGCTGGAGACCAGAACCCAGGTTGGGGCCAAGGAACCACACAGGTGATGGAGATCTGCCTGTTAAGGAGGTGCCTGGAGGCTGCCTGAAACTCAAAGCTCACCAACCCAGGAGGGATTCAGGTTCGTAATGGTAGCAAGCTTTTGCTCCTGTGAGCTCACAAGCCCATGCTAAAGCGCCTACAGTCTGCTCCTTCTCTGTTCAAAGGTTGCACCTTTCCTCCGGACTGAGATGCTTCTATGTGGCTTGCTCTCTTCCTTTCTCTCGTCATTGTCAGGTACAATCTGAGATGTAACTGTGTCATCGGACTCGTTCTGGGATTCCTTCTCAACTGCATGCATGTGGCATGTCTTCCCACACTTGCAAAACCGGCAGTCCATGTGCCTAAGCACTAACTCCCTCCCCCAGACTCCACAGCCTGTCGCCCTCCGCCCCCTCCTCTCTGCTGTAACCACCCTGAGCTGGGTCTCCATTTCCTCCCCTCTGCCGCATGGTCCTTTGCACAGGAGTCAGCCACTGACCACAAGATGTATTCTTCAAATCCTTTGCCTCCACAGGCCTCAGGGCTTGTTCTAGGTGGAAGGAGGAAGAGATGGTCATGCTATTCCAGGACCCTGTAAGTAAGAAGTATTGGAGGGAAGCACAGAGGAAATCCATGGAGACTTCGCCATGGAGGAGGGATGATTCTTCATAGGAAACTCAGAATGTTAGAGTTAAGACTCAGGGCATCGCTTCTTTTTTTTTTTTTTTTAATTTATTTTTGGCTGTGACGGGTCTTAGTTGTGGCACGCGGGATCTTCGTTGTGGTGCGTGGGCTTCTCTCTAGTTGTGGCGTGCGGGTTTTCTTTTCTCTAGTTGTGGCGCGCAGGCTCCAGGGCGCGCGGGCTATCCAGCTGAGGCACACGAGCTCAGTAGTTGTGGCACGTGGGCTTAGTTGCCTTGCGGCATGTGGGATCTTTGTTACCTGACCAGGGATCGAACCCACGTCCCCTGCATTGGAAGGCAGATTCTTTACCACTGGGCCACCAGTGAAGTCCCCAGGGCGTTTCTTTTATTAATCAGTATATATATGCGATGAGGATTGCACTATATAAGGTATTTGAGAAACCTTTCAACATTGACTCTAGAGATAAGCAAGTGCTATTTTCCTAACAATACTTCCTATAAATACTAGAGAATCATCAAAGGAAAGGTATAACATTGGAGTTTGCTGCCTGTAAGTAGTATCCTTTTAAGTATTCATTAGTTCACCCATTTAAAAAACATGTATTGACTCCTGCTGTGTACCAGGCACGCGCTAGGCACTGCGGATATGGTTCCTGCTCTCCTAGAACTTAGTTTCTGTCTTCAGAAAAAGAAAGAAAGGATGAAGATAAAGAGCAATTTTAAGATTGGATAAAAAGAGAAACTGGACTCTACACTTGGTAAAATAGAAAAAGGACAAGTGAAAAGGGAAGGGAGGGTGTGGGTTGGGTTGACAGGAACGCTGGAACAGAATTTGTGTTTAACTCCATGGAGAGGCAGCAAACAGTGAAGAAAATGATTGCTAATGATGCCCAGCCAGAATGTGGGGATCCTCACTGTGAAAGGCGCAAACCTACTTGTGTTTATTTCGGAAGCTTTGTGTCACTGAGAAAGCTTTAACTCTGAACAAACACCACAAAGTTACATTTCCATACTTTAAATTTACCAATTAGAGTCTTGACAGCAAATCGTCAGGGTGGATTGTCAGTGTATGTGCCACAATGCTTTCCAGAACCGCTTTGCTAACTACCAAGTGGCAGAGCGATGACTGTGAACATGCTTAAATAAGTCGTATTTATTGCAGATTTGTCTGGTTTACCTCGCTAAACACCGCCAGCCTCTTGGTGCAGTACTACTGGTTGCCGCACGGGGACAGCACAGGATCAAGAAGAAGAAGGCAGGCTACTCACCAAGGAGAGCTCCTCTCTACTGAGAATCACACTCCCTGGCAAGACGTCGCTGAGGGGTGGGGTAGAAGCTCCGTCACAGTCAGCAAGGAGTTGGGGGTCTTTGGATTCGTTTTAAAACAATGTTGGAGCAGAGGCAAGTTAGAAGCACATCAAGCATCAATGAAATCCGTATGCAAAGCATCTTGAGAAGGTAATTAATCACAGACTTGATCTAGATCTCTAACTGTTCCCTGCAGTAACTGCCAGCTGCATGTGGTTACTGAACTGAATTAGGATGTGCTGTGGGTTTGAAATACATACTGGACTTCACTTAGTACTAAAAAAAATAAAATAAAATAAAGTAAAATATCTCACTAATAATTTTTACAGTGATTACATGTCATAAGGATATCATTTGGGATATTTTGGATGAAATAAAATACGCAGTTAAATTCATTTTATTAGTTTCTTTTTCCTTTTTAAAATGTGGCTACTAGAAAATTTAATATTCTATACATGGCTCTCATTATATATCTTTTAGTACTAATTCTAAAAATATTCCATTTTTAGATGGGATTTAGATTTCCTGAATGTTTTTCTTGACTTAAGGATGACTTCAGAAAGTAATTTCTATTTGGAATGAAAATGTATTGTAGTCTGAAATTATAATATTAAGTTGGTTACTGTGTCCCAATACACAGATAATCTTTGAATCTTGTAACACTGCATAAGAAAATGTTCTTTCTTGTCTTACATTAAAGCTTCCTCCAGGGGATTTAATGGGATAAAAGTCCCTTGTTTTCTCAGAAGTCCAGCAAATAAGAGGGTGAATGATCACAGTAATTACCTCTAAATGAGGAGAAGTGATCTGATAAGTGGTTTTGTCAAAGACAATGTGCATGTGATCCACTGAGGGGAGAATGCTGAAAATGATTGCTTGTAGTACCGCAGCGATTCCTGAGAGAGATTGTGCTATCTCCTGTTTGAGGATCTTTAAGCATATTGTAGATTCTCTGTGCTTTCCATATTGATTGAGGTAGAAAGAATTTAACCTGCTGTCATGTGTGGGACTGTCATATCACAGTGGTCCTCAAACTTGGCTGCACATGATAAACCCCTAGGGAGCTTTAAAAAAAATCCCAGCTGCCCAGCCCACACCCTGGACAAATGAATCTTTGGAGGATGAAACCCAGGTATTTACCATGTGCAACCAAGTTTGAAAAGACTGGTATAGTTAAGAGTGTGGGCTCTGCAGTCAAATCCCAGCCTGGCCACTTCCTAGTCATGTGACCCTGGATAAGAAACTTAACCTCTACAAACACTATGGTAGAAAATGGGTGATGAAAGTAACACACCTAGTAGGACTGTCATGTGGTTTAAATAATATAACCTATGGAAACCACTTAAAAGAGGGCAGGCATGGAGTAAGTTTATTATTAACTAACAGCTTTCTTCTTTCATATTAATTTCTCTGGGAGACATTCCCAGCCATAGTCCCTGCCTTGACACAAATTCATCTAGTGGATTGCATATATTTTCCTATAACATTGCTTCATTCATACATAAATTCATTTTACAAGTAGTCATGAAGCATCTACTGTACTCCGAGAGCGATAGAAGACCCAAAAGAAGCACGTGCACCTGCCTCACCCCCTTGGATTTTAATTTCCCTTGGACATCTGTGTTTTCCCAGTCAGATCATAAGCATTGTGAGCTCTGAGACCAGGTTTCATGCCTGGCCAGCCCCAGGCCCCAGTACCCAGCGCTGCCGACGGGAAACTGCAGGGCACTCTGCTGGGTACCAGGGAGCAACCCGCTTGTCCTCAATATGTATGTTTCCTCAAGTGTAAATTGGAGATAATCCATCCGTGACTGTTGTGAAGATTACAGGTCTGACCACGCGCTGTGGATACAGCTTGTCAGTGTTCACTGTCAGACCCTCAGGATGCAGTGCCCACCAGGGGGCAGCAGGTCTCGGCCGAGCGGCCGGCCGCCGTAGACGTCAGGACCAGCGCCCCGCCCCGTGACCGTGACCCTGGGCGGCGCGGGGGCAGCGTACAGCTCCGCAGGCTGCCGGCGCGGCGGGAGTCCTTCAGGCCGCGCGATGGGTGCCGAGGCCTCCGGGAGCGGGCCAGCGCTCCGGGAGCTGGTGCGAGAGGCCGAGACCAGCCTGCTCGAATGCAAGGTGTGCTTTGAGCGGTTCGGCCACCGCCAGCAGCGGCGCCCACGCAACCTGCCCTGCGGCCACGTGGTCTGCCTGGCCTGCGTGGCCGCCCTGGCGCACCCGCGGACGCTGGCCCTCGAGTGCCCCTTCTGCCGGCGAGCCTGCAGGGGCTGCGACACCAGCGACTGCCTGCCGGTGCTGCACCTCCTGGAGCTCCTGGGCTCCGCGCTGCGCCCGGCCCCAGCCGCTCCCCGCGCCGCCCCCTCCGCCCCCGGGGTCCTCACCTGCCACCACGCCTTCGGAGGCTGGGGGACCCTGGTCAACCCCACTGGGCTGGCGTTGTGTCCTAAGACGGGGCGGGTTGTGGTGGTGCACGACGGCAGGAGGCGTGTCAAGATCTTTGACGCGGGGGGAGGATGTGCGCATCAGTTTGGAGAGAAGGGGGACTCTGATCAGGACATTAGGTATCCACTTGACGTCACCGTCACCAACGACTGCCATGTGGTTGTCACCGACGCCGGCGACCGCTCGATCAAAGTGTTTGACTTCTTTGGCCAGATCAAGCTTGTCATCGGAGGCCAGTTCTCCTTGCCTTGGGGTGTGGAGACCACCCCTCAGAATGGGGTCATGGTAACTGATGCGGAGGCGGGGTCCCTGCACCTCCTGGAAGTCGACTTTCCAGAAGGGGTCCTCCGGAGAACTGAACGGTTGCAAACTCACCTGTGCCATCCCCAGGGGGTGGCGGTGTCCTGGCTCACCGGGGCCATTGCGGTCCTAGAGCACCCCCTGGCCGTGGGGACCGGGGCCTGCAGCACCACGGTGAAGGTGTTCAGCGCAAGTATGCAGCTCATTGGCCAGGTGGATGCCTTTGGGCTGAGCCTCTTTTTCCCCTCCAAAATAACCGCCTCCGCTGTGACCTTTGATCACCAGGGGAACGTGATTGTTGCCGATACTTCTAATCTGGCTGTCCTGTGCTTAGGAAAACCTGAGGAGTTTCCAGTACTGAAGCCCATCATCACCCACGGTCTTTCCCATCCTGTGGCACTGACCTTCACCAAGGAAAATTCTCTTCTTGTGCTGGACAGTGCAGCCCATTCTATAAAAGTCTATAAGGTTGACTGGGGGTGATGGTGGGAGTCTTGGGGCCTGGCATCAGAAACCCTGGCGCTGCCACTGCTGAATTGTGGAACCCTGGATAAATTACTTAATCTCATCTGTTCAACAGAGATAATTATAAGTGCCTGGTAGACTTACAAAGGTTGGGACAATTATTAAAGGATAATAATTAAATCTACGATTTATGGATTATGTACTCCCTGTGCTAAGAAATTTGCTAATATTAGCTCCTTTAATCCTTACAGTTATCCAATTTCTATTATGAATCCCATTTTAGAGATGAGAAAACTGAGACCCAGAGAGCTTAAGTGATTTACCCAAGGTCACATTTACTTACTATGACAGTCACAAATGGAACTCAATTCTGACTCCAAAACCCCTTGCTTTTAAATAAGATAACAGATGTGGAAAAGTATATGTGGGTGTATATTGTTGCTATGTGTACTCTATTTACAGATAGCTATTTAGTTAGATGCACAGAGAAAGGAGACTTCATAGAGTTCAAGAGAAAAAGGATTTTGTGGTGGACATCAGTTTAGTTCAACTTGCAGTTCCTTTGGTGGCTCATTAGATGGAGTTACTGTGGATCCTGAGTTACCTGAATAAGAAAAACTATTGAAATTGCTTATTCAAAAGGTCAACGCGTCTCTTAGTACCTGTATCTCCTCCGCTGTAGGTACTCAGGAAATACTGCTTGGTTGGTTGAGAAAGGCTTGTGTTGACGTAAGTTCTAAACTCCTGCGGTAACGCTCTACCCCTATGCTCTGTGTTAGAGGGCTGGATGATATTTCTGTTCATGTTAATAAAGAGATAAGTCACCACAATCAGTTCCTGGCAGAAATGATTTTACCTGCCTTTTTATGATCAGTGGTAAAACCTGAAGCACTTTGGTGATGGGGTTTTTCTCTGTCCAGTTTAAATCTGTCCCATGTGTTACAAACACTGTGCACTCAGTAAACAATTCCCTTGATCCTGAGTCAGTTAAATGCTTCTTTTTTTTTTTTTTTTTTTCTTGCGTTATGCGGGCCTCTCACTGTTGTGGCCTCTCCCATTTGCGGAGCACAGGCTCCGGACGCGCAGGCTCAGTGGCCATGGCTCACGGGCCCAGCCGCTCCGCGGCATGTGGGATCTTCCCGAAACTGGGCACGAACCCGCGTCTCCTGCATCGGCAGGCGGACTCTCAAGCACTGCGCCACCAGGGAAGCCCAGTTAAATGCTTCTTGAATTGAAGTATAGCCTTGACCAAGGTAATGCCTGCTTCAGTGTTGCAGTTGATTAAGTGAATAGGTGGAAATTTCGGGCGAAGTGGCCAGTTCTTTGTAAGTTGTGTGTGTTTAGCTAGTGTAAACATTTCAGAGTTGAGGGCTGTTGGAATAGTACCAATAACGGACCCCTCAGAAGCAGCAGAAAAAATTTTTTCTCAGGGAGAAAATATTGGTTCTGAAAGGTGAGAGTTTGTTTTAGGTAATAGCTGATGCTTTATCAACAATAGGCTTCTATTTTACAAAGCATCTTAATAGATAGAATGTACATTCTAGGAACAGCCCCAAAATTATGAATAAGATTATAGTTTGTCCTAAAAGAGTGAGCTTGGCTCCCGTGCCACTCCACAGAAGCCCATTTTGCTTCAGTGCTCCCATCATGCAGTGCTAATAAGATTTCAGGCACCCTGGACTGATCACCATTTGTAAACGCATTCCAGATAGGGATTCTGGGAATAGCCCCAAGCCCTCAATCTCACCCCACCCTTAGAAATCGCCCTTGGGTCAGTGACATCACAGGTATTCTGGGTTGCGTAACAAGAAAAGTTGTCTCAGGTGGAGGTACGGGTTCAGACTTGGTCATTTGTGAGCAGGGCAACTGTGGATTGACCTTAAAAAAGTTTTCCTCGGGAACAATGAAGTTTTAATGGCCTCGGGGTCAGTTGAGCCAATCAAGGCACCTTCTCCTATTTGGAATTATCAGTGGCATCGTATTTGCCTATAGAGCTGTGCGTATGTCTTTTTCAGGCCACGTGTGGTATATGCAGCACGTGTGGAGATATCACTTGTTACCATGTGGATTACCCAACCGGAAGAATGGGGCGTGAGTTCCTAAGATGACCTGGGAGCGAATCAGAGAGGTGATAACAAGTGACCTTGTTAACGGCTGCCTCTACTTGGCAGATGAACAGGCTCGGGAGTGGGTGCACATGCTGAAGGAACAGGTTCAGTAACCCGCGAGGCAGATGCTAAATTCACCTTCCGGGCTGTATTCTTTAAAGCAAGCTGGTTAAAGGGCTCAAACTATGCCCCACTGAGCTCCAGGTTATTAGAGGAATTGGAGAGTCTGAGGTAGGCAGGAGGAAGTAATCACAGCAGGAAGTAAACAGTTCCAAGGTAATGGAGGGGAGTTGGAATGACTCTCCAGAGACCGGAGACCAGGGGTAAATGGAGAAGGAACAGACTTTTCCTGAATGTCCCCCTCAATCATGTGCCCTTAGGCCAGCACTACCCACCCTGCGCCACCTGGTGAATCCATAAAAGCAAGCAAAGGCACACTCAGCAGCGCTCACATCACCTTCCATCTGTTCTAGTTTTGCTCGATACCTGATCCTTGGATTGTCTCCTGTTTTTGACCCTGTTCTGCCCTCTGGACTTGCCACCTGGACTTGATTTTCTCAGTCTTTTTCCTTGGCATTTTCTAAGGACTTTGGTTCAGCGTCATAAATCTTCCCTTAGCAAGACACACTCCGGATCTCAGAACCCAAAGCATCACCATTTTGCTTGTGCCTCGTCTAGACCTTTCCTGCTAAGTGGAGTGCAGACCTCGTTGAAAGTGAATTATGTGCCTTTTGAGGAAGAAGCAGTATTCCATATACCTCAGAAAAGCGAGGAAGAACCCCTGATGATAGCGATTGAATCATCCTACACCTGCCGCAGAAAGAAGAAATGTAGACTGGCGGCTAGTGCTCTACTAGTAGTGACCACTGTGGTGGCGTGCCATGGTTAATAAGGACATGAACTGTTTTCTTGAAGACTATGTAGAAAATATGATAAGGAGGCTGCCACGACTCACCACAGCTACCGTGCTGAACAATGATGGTGTCTGCTGTGCCCACGACCCCTTCTAAGGAAAACCTCCCCTCCCACAGGCCCTGCTGATGAGCCAGCCCTCGGCCACCATATTTCCTACTTTCCGACCACCTCCAGCAACAGCTGATTGGATTAGGGGTGTGCACCCAACTGAAGAACAGCCTGTCCATTAATGTCCCATCAAATATATTAATTAGACCAGGAAACTGGCCTACAAATTGGCCTGGGATGAACAGGTTTTTCCAAAAAGGGGCAAGGAGATCCAATTAGATTCTTTTTTTTGAGGTGGGGTTTGCCTGTTTCTTTTTTAATTGACGTACAGTTAATTTACACTGTTGTGTTTCAAGTGTACAACAAAGTGATTCAGATATACATACATCCTTTTTTAGATTCTTTTCCCTTATAGGTTATTACAAAATATTGAGTATAGTTCCCTGTGCTATATAATCTATTTCCATTTTCAAACCACTGATGGATAAATCTGGATGGACTGAAATTGGTGATACAGGAGGCCAATTCCATTATATTTTGGAGTTAATTTCCACAAAATTATACAGGCCCGTCTGGTGGACACTAAAATACAAATCTTTTTTTTTGTTTTTTAAATAAATTTATTTGTTTGTTTGTTTTTGGCTGCGTTGGGTCTTCGTTGCTGCGCACGGGCTTTCTCTAGTTGCAATGAGCAGGGGCTACTCTTCGTTGAGGTACGTGGGCTTCTCATTGCAGTGGCTTCTTTCATTGTGGAGCATGGGCTCTAGAACGCAGGCTCAGTAGTTGTAGCGCATGGGCTTAGTTGCTCTGCAGCATGTGGGATCTTTCCAGACCAGGGCTCGAACCCGTGTGCCACGCATTGGCAGGTGGATTCTTAACCACTGCGTCACCAGGGAAGCCCTAAAATACAAATCTTAAAATTGGTAATTTTTCTTCTCTGACAAATCAGTAAGAAATACTTTATATAAATTTGCTAGAAGCACTATTTGTACAAGTCAAACACTTGAGGATAGCCAAATGCATACTGATCATGGACAAAATTTATCAGTTCATGGAGTTTGTTTTTCTTTTTTGGTAATGTCTTTAGGTTTTAGCATTAAGGTTGTACTGGCCTCATAAAATGAGTTGGGAAATGTTCCTTCCTCCTTTATTTCCTGAAAGAATTTGTGTGATATTGATGTCATTTCTTCTTAAATGTTTGATAGAGTTCACCAGTGAAATCTAGTGGCCTAGGAGATTTCTTGTATGTGTGTGTGTGTGTGTGTGTGTGTGTGTGTGTGTGTGTGCAGAGTTTGCAGTTGTTTTCTGTAGAAAGACGAGCCAGTTGGAGTTTACTCAGCCATACTGGAACAGGAAGTTTATCAATTAAAAAATAACTTTTAAATTTCTTTGATTTTTTTTGGCAAGCATTTATTCACTGAATATTTCCTGTGTGCTCATTTTGTGTTGAGCAAGGTGTGAAGCAGTGATTATATGAAGGTTTCTAAGTACGGATGGTCTGGAGTGGAGATGGACAAGCTAATCAGAAGAACACAGCACAGAAGTGTAAGTACTCTGGACAGCACATGCTCAAGGCCCTAGGAAAAGTAAGAGAGCACCCCAGATGGCCAGAGCAGAGCCAGCATATTGGAAGAGATGATGTCACCCTAGAATTCCAGACTGATTAATGTCATAAATACTGGTCACTTCATCCAAAACAAACTGAACAGTTGTATTTAAGCCTGTGTTGTTTCTTTATGGTCCCGACATCATGGTCTACTTTTCTGTAGATGTAGCCAGTCAGGATTCTGGGACCATATAAAGAAGACAAAATGACAGCTGTGTTTCTGAGCATCTGGGGGTACTTTCTGATATTTTTACATTTAGCTAAACACCACAGTAGTAAATTTAGTAATATCTGCCCGGGTCAAAAGTGCCCCATTTGAACAAAGCCTATTTATTATTAAATAAAATCCATCCCGCAGTGAAACATTTTATAATCCTCTCCCACGTTTAGTCCTTTCCCATCATCCTGGCAGCCACAGATTTTATGGGAGGAGTCAAATGGACATAACAAATGCTCCACTAATTCAGAGATTCTTGTCGTTGGAGGTATCCTCCTGTCTCCTGTGTTCTTGACATCTCTCGATGCTCAGCACCTGCTTGTTGTTAAATCAGGACCTTGCCAGACATCTTGGCATGAGGGTATTACTCGAGTCCTCTCGTCCTCCAGCTTCAGCAACTCAGGGGGCATCGCTCCCATGCACTAACCACAGGATCAGATAGGCAAAATAATTCAAGATAAAGACATTGCAAGTTTTCACCTAGAGCTTTTTTTTTTTTTTTTTTTTTGTGGTACGCGGGCCTCTCACTGTTGTGGCCTCTCCCGTCGCGGAGCACAGGCTCCGGACGCGCAGGCTCAGCGGCCATGGTTCACGGGCCCAGCCGCTCCGCGGCATGTGGGATCTTCCCAGCCCGGGGCACGAACCCGCGTCCTCTGCATCGGCAGGCGGACTCTCAACCACTGCGCCACCAGGGAAGCCCCACCTGGAGCTATTTTTAATGAATCGGAAACCGTCTGTTAAAAGAGATCAGAAACAGTGACTAATTTCAGAGAGCAGTGTTGGAGAAATAGGGAGCCTTAGAATAGTTTCGGCTCCAGGCACCCAGCACTTGGTCAGGATATTCAGAAAAGTTTCTCCAATTCTGATGGAAACCACCCTAAATAATGTATTGATTTGATGGGATATTTCACAACTGAGTTCAGAAATATTTTTTTTTCTGCCAGGGCATGTGTTAAATTGTCTATAAGGTCCTATTTTTGTTGTGAAACTTGCCAAATAATTTATTTATAGTGTTTAGCACCATCTCTTCATGTAATCACCATCAGTGAAAGGCTTCCTGTCAGATTGTGACCTTCACTTGGGTTCCATGCTCTCTCTTCCAGCCAGGTTAACTCATTACCATCTCCCTCGGGGGAGAACGGGCTCCCACCGGCAGCTGTTCTGCTGGCACACTCTGAAGCTGGCTCCTACCCCATCAGGAGCAGCATTAGAAGCTTCTAGTTAAAGGTTTTCCTGCTGGTGCCTGGGGTCTGCCATCTGGGGTATAGGCCTCGTTACTGGCTCCCATCTAGGCTAAATCAGCGGCCTTGACTTAGCTCTTACCCTCGGCTCTATCATCCCAACCTGGATACTACATCTTGGTTCCAGCTTTGCCCTCACTCTGCTGTTTTAGGCTTCCTTCCCTCCGTCTCTAGCTGTGACCTACTGTGACACTTTCTTACCTAATGCTGTTAGCGACCATGGAATGTATGAGGTTGAAGTTTTTTGGACCATTACAGGGAAAGAGACAGAGGGTAAGAGAATAGCAAGTGGAAATGGTACCAAGAATGACTGGCTTCTCACTGGATGCAGTGACTGTACTTTGGGTACCGTCCTTCAGTTCTTATGTAGCCTTATCTCATTCTCACTATAGCCTAGGAAATAGTTGTTGTTGGCATTTTTACAGATGAGGAAACTGAGGCACAGAGAGGTTAAGTAATTTGCTGAAGGTCACACAGACAGAGCGTAGATAAACTAATCTCTTTGAGCCTTAGTTTCTTTCTGTAGAATGCAAATTTAATAGTACCAACTTTCTAGAGTTGTGAGACCTACATAAGTTTATACGTGTGCAGCAGAACACAGGGTAAGCATTCAAATAATTCTTAGCATTATTTTGAAGCATTGTTTTGAAGCATTATTTTCAAGCATTATTTTGCTTGAACCGTTTGGGGGTAAGGCAATACCTCTGTTTTTAAGCATAGAAGTTAATGATTATGAAGCTTAGACCTGCAGGAAGCCATCTGTGCTCCCACATAGGGAGAGCCTGCCTGACAACGAAGCCCATAGAAAAGAAAGCAGAGCTGAGAGACTGAGGAAGATGACATCCATGTAGCATTGTTGAGTCCCCAATTTTTCTGTTCCCAAAGCTGGACGTAACCCTGCATGTCATGGTTATCTGAGCTGACAAGCTCCCTGTTCTCCTGAAATAAGTTTGAGTTGGGTGTCTGTGACTTTCATCTAAAGGAGCCTCAAGAGGGTCCAAGGTGGAGGCTTCTAGAAAACATCACACATTATGAGGACTTTGCTTTACACCTTACGTCAAGTCAGCAGAAAGCTGGTTTTCAGTCTATGCTCAGAGATCCACAATAGAAGAAAGTGATTTGGCTCCCTTGAGTTCTGAGTGGGTTGTCAAACTACTAATAAATTGTTTGACTTTTTTGAGAACTGGGAGGGGAATCGCCTGATACCAAAATCAAAAGGATTTTTTTGAATGATCAGAGCCCCTTTGACACATAAGATTTTAAAGTTTGGTAGGATCATAGAAATGTTGATGTCTAAGTCCCTTACTTTCCAAATGAGTAAATTGAAGCCTGGAGAGGTTAAGTAACTTGGACAAGTGATTAATCTTCTTAGGAGAAAAACCAGAATTCTAAACCTTGCTGCTGTATGAATTCTCTCTGATTTTGGATTTTCAGCAACATAAGCTGTACACAGCATTGTTTTCTACAGAGATATGCAGAACTGGAGAGAGTCAGCAGCTGATGTCAGCTCTCCTGACTCCTAACCTAGTTTGGTTTTCCCATTGTATCTTGCCTCTTCCTATAAGTAAACACTTTTCTCGTAACCACCATTTTTACTTATCGTGCCATAACGTATATAAGCATGTGACAAATATGTAGAGTAGAACTCTAGCCCTACAGGATGTTACTAGAATGGGGGTGATATGGAAAAAGAGGTTCTGTATTTAAATGAATTTATGAGTTAAATGGGTTTCTTTATTGCAGTAGATCTCAAAGCCATTAATAAGCTCTTTTGTGCTATAAATTGCAAAATATAGGGAATGGTTAGAAACAGGATACAGTGTTTTCCAAACTGATCTGACCCCAGGTCTGCTGTTATGGGAAATGCTGTATTAGAAGCCTGAATTTTCACATTTTTTTCCAAGGCTGAATAGCTGCCTTTTCCCATAATTCCATTCTGCCCTTTTCTTTGGTGTTCTTCTTTCTGGGTCTCCAGTTTTTAATTCTTACCTTCTATTCTAATCCTCCCTCCCAGCCTTCTGTCCCCCCAAGTTTCTACATTTGGTTGCTTCTCTGGTTTTAATTCTCCTTCTCCGTCTCTTTGTGTGTGGCCTTTATCTGGGGGGTAAAAAGCTATAATGAGACAATGTCTCTGGCGGGTTTAAGGAAGAATGACCAACTTGGGCTCACTCGGATCAGCCTTGACTTAATTGTATCTCAGTATTCCCACACCCTCAGGTGGGCTTGTGGGAAAGAGCAGCTGGTACAGATCCCTTCAAGGGCTTGCCCAGAAGTGCCATGAGAGCCACTGTCCCCCTTGTTGAATTCTCCTCGTCTTTCCAGGCACAAGGCCAGCAGCGGAACGTCTCTGCAAATTATCCAACCATCCAGACGCTCTCTCCAGACATCAGGTACCTCACAAACAGCCAGTTACACCTCTGCATTTAGCTTCTCTCCTGATAAGGCACCACTCTGTCCAGGATGGCATTTACACTTTGACGGGAAGAATCAGCCTCCCTGATTAAGACCTGAAGCAATTATCACTGAGGACGTTGCTGTCTTTTATCTTTCCCAAGTGTTCTTCTGTGTTTTCTACATTTGCCTTGTTGTGGCCACAAAATTCTAGCAGTAATTTTTTTTTTTTTTTTTTTTTTTGCGTTATGCGGGCCTCTCACTGTCGTGGCCTCTCCCATTTGCGGAGCACAGGCTCCGGACGCGCAGGCCCAGCGGCCATGGCTCACGGGCCCAGCCGCTCCGCGGCATGTGGGATCCTCCCGAAACGGGGCACGAACCCGCGTCTCCTGCATCGGCAGGCGGACCCCCAAGCACTGCGCCACCAGGGAAGCCCCTAGCAGTAATTTTGAACATGTTTTACACATGGGTATGATTTCTCTTCATTTACACTTTTTACACTTAAAATCCCCTAATTTTCAAGGTTCTTCACAGACCTCACAGCAGAGTTTCAAGTAGTACCATGCTTCTTCTGTAGGATAAACAGTGTCAGAACCAACATTCATGCTGATCCAATTAAATGAATACCTCGTGACATTTCTCCTTCTCACACTTTTTTTCCCCAACATTTTTCACATTCATTCTGAAACTGAGATGCATTCTATGCAAATCTCTCTTTTGAGGAGTTTCAGGTCTGTGGCCTCACTGTGGAGACCACAAAGCCAAACAGTCCATTTCCAAGGCCAGGTATGAATTATTGACAGGTGGAGCTTTGGACAAACTTTATACTCATCAATGTTCATTTCAAATTTTGATACAGTCTATAAGAGTAAATCAGGAAATATATTCTGAAATGTTGATGGTAAGTATACTTCTAGCGTTTTCTACTTTAATGGCTTTCCTAGAGACATACATACCTTTTTTACTCTTTTATATTGAATCAGACCTTCCTATGGCTGATTCTTGTCACACAGTGCTGTCAGCTAGCAGCTGATCATGTGTCATCTTTAAGCATTGTGGTGTGTGTTGGGATTTGTTTGTAAGGAACGTTAAGCTCTGATTGGCACGTTGGTAGAGAACTGTGACCAGCCAGCAGAATATCCCGTGTACCCCTCTCCCAGCCTTGCCTCTGGGACTCACCAAATAGTGATATCCACTGCCTTCTCATAAGGCACTCTCACAGGTGCAATTGAAGGAAACTATAGCAGAAATGACGCCTGATCTGATAACACCTAGATCCAGGAAAGAAGGAGCTAAGGAAGGTTCCTTCTGCTATGTACCTGAGACTCAGGTAACCTGATGAGTACTACGTGGCTGGCCATTAGTTTAAATAAATTACTTGTTTGGTCTCAGGTAACACATCAAGGTGTTAAATTTAATCTCTAAAGACTTATGTGGTTTGGACTCAAAATGTTCGGTAAACACAACTTCTTTCCCTTCTCGTGTTGCATCTAAACTCTATAACTGACCCAGATTTAAGGACTTGGCTGGGACAAGGAAAATTCCACAGGAAAATTTGAGGCAGAGTCAGGATTAAGTTCAGGATGTTTCCAGTTCTGGTCTGGCCCTTGACAGTATAGCTTGTCCAACTTTCCTGGTTTTCTGTCTCTCTTGGGATCTGAATGAAACCTAAAAACCTTGGACAGTAGAGCGTTGGACTTTCACCATGAGAGTCCGGGGCTGGAGTCTGTTCAAGACAATGACTCTGTTCCTTTCTTCTATCATAATAGATAAGAATAGCCTTATGCCTTTCTTAAATTCCCAGCACATAGTAATATAATGTTAGGATACCTTCAGCTGCAAGTAACAGAAAACCCAACTCAAAATAGCATAAATAAGGACATTTATTATCTTGTATCAGAATTCCAGAAGTAGGCTGGCTCTAAGGTGCGTCAAGTCAGCAGCTCAACAACATCATCAGCTATCCATGTTCATTATATCTTCCTGCTCTGACACCTTCAGGCTCATGGCTCTCACAGTTGCAAGAGGACTGCCCTCATTCTAAGAGTCATACTCAATGGAAGAAAAGGAACCATTCCACCCCACCTCCCATCCTGTGCCATGCTTCATTTTAGGGAAAAATAACTCTTTTCTAGAAGCCATCACGTCACATTGACTAGACCAAGACATACAACCAATCCTAAGCCAATCACTGGCAAGAGAAGGGAGACTACCACTCGTGATTGATTTAGAACCATCGTTTGTACTCTTGGCAGCATATTTGAATATTTGAGTCTAAGTAGGAAACTTCTAAAAATACCAGTGCCCAGGACCACCTTCAGACATTCTGATTTAATTGGTCAGGGGAGGGGATCCAGGCATGGGTATTTTTAAAGTTATCCCCAGTAACTCTAGTGTGCAGCCAGGATTGAGAACCACTGACTTAGATTAATCAGGACTTATCCCTGAGCCACATCAGGAAGAAATGAAATCAGAGGTCAGCCAGGGGACAAGAGGAAATGGCTGTCGGATAGGCAGATGACAAAAAAATGTTTGTTGAATTTCTCCAAAAAAGATGCACAAATGGCTAGCAAGCAGATGAAAAGAAGCTCAGTATCACTAATCATTAGGAAAATGCGAATCAAAATCACAATGAGATACCACGTCACACCATCAGGATGGCTATTATCAAAAAATCAGAAAATAACAAGTGTTGGAATGGGGAGAAGTTGGAACCCTTGTGCACTGCTGGATAGAAGGTAAAATGGTGCAGCCACTGTGAGAAACAGTATGGTAGTTCCTCAAAAAATTAAACAGAATTACCATATCATCCAGCAATTCCACTTCTAGGTAGAGACCCTAAAGAACTGAAAGCAGGATCTGAAGAGATATTTGTCCATCCATGTTCACAGCAGCATTATTCACAATAGCCAAAAGGTGGAAGCAACTTAAGTGTCCACTGATAGATGAATGGATCAACAAAATGTGGTCTAAACATACAATGAAATACGATTCAGCCTTAACAAGGAAGGAAATTCTGATACATGCTACAACATGGACAAACCTTGAGAACACTATGCTGAGTGAAACAAGCCAGTTACAAAAGGACAAATACCGTATGACTCAGTCAAATCCACAGAGATGGAAAACAGAATGGGAGTTGCCAGGGGCTGGGGGAAGGGGGTAACAGGGTGTTGTTGTTTAATGTGCACAGAGTTTCAGTTTCACAAGATGAAAAGAGTTCTGGAGATGAATTGCACAACCATGAATATACTTAACCCTTCTGAACTGTGCATTTAAAGATGATTAAGATGGTAAATTTGATATTGTGTATTTTGCCACAGCTGAAAAAAAAAATGTTTGCTGAATAGATGCAGAGCTGAGAAAACCATTTGCCTTCTGTGCCAGTGACTTGGTGGTGGAGGACAAAGGTGGAGAAGCTGCACGGGGCAGGGGAACTGGGAAAGCAACATATTGCATTTCTTCAAAGAGCAATGAACTTCCGATTCCAGTGATGTTTAAAAAGCGGGGGAAGGGTGGAAAATAAGAATTGAGAAATGCCAGGAGGAGCCTGCACCTAGATAGTTATCAGCCTTCAGGGGAGCCCCTGCCAGGTGTCCTTCGGCAAAATGCCCTACTGAGGACCTGGGAAGATGAGGCAGCCCGTGGCCCCGTGGACCGCAGGCCTTAGTGAGGATTTTGCAAGAGGCAGGTTGAGCAGATGTCTATTCACCCCTCACTTTTCCATTCTAATGAAGCCTCTGGGCAACCCTAAACTACTGGTGATAGCAAAGTCCCTTCGGTTTGGCTTCGGGCTGTGTATGAGGACTGATGTTTAAAGTTCGTTTGTTTTTTTGGCTGCATTGGGTCTTCGTTGCTGCATGCGGGCTTTCTCTAGTTGCGGTGAGCGGGGGCTACTCTCTGTTGCGGTGCGTGGGCTTCTCATTGCGGTGGCTTCTCTTGCTGTGGAGCACGGGCCCTAGGTGCACGGGCTTCAGTAGTTGTGGCTCGCAGACTCTAGAGTGTAGGCTCAGTAGTTGTGGCACATGGGCTTAGTTGCTCCGCGGCATGTGGGATCTTCCTGGACCAGGGCTTGAACCCGTGTCCCCTGCATTGGCAGGTGGATTCTTAACGACTGGACCACCAGGGAAGTTCCTGATGTTTAAATTTGAATGGTTCTGATGGAGAGGGAATTTATAGCCCTCAAGGGAAAATAATAAAGCCATACTTCTAAGCTCTGACTTGGTATAAGCTGGAAGCTCTCCAGACCCATCAGTCTCCCCTCTTGCATCTCTAGTCCAACATAAGCCATCTGCTCTGTTTCTCCCTGCTCACCACTCCCCAAGGAGTATGGATGGCAATCTGTAGGCCAGTGAAAACTGCCAGCTTTCCCTCCCCTCTGCCCCCATTTCCACACCGCCTCGGCTTACTGTGTTTTTCTCAATACTTACCGGGACGGAACACCTAATTAAATATTTTGGCTGAACGGGGTTTTTCTTCCGGCTGTTGACGATGAAAGGAAAATAGTCTTGTGCTAAGACAAAGAAACACTTGGATATTTTCAAATTGCATTTCCAGAAGTGTGGACAGCAATCCACCTGACTCAGAATTACCTGAAATAAGTGTTTAAAATGACACTTCCTGGGCTGTAACCCAGACCAACTGTTCTATGGTCTCTGGAGGTGGTGCCCAGAAGCTGCCTTTTTTTGTTTTTGTTTTTGTTTGTTTGTTTGGTTTTTTTTGCGGTACGTGGGCCTCTCACTGCTGTGGCCTCACCCGTTGCGGAGCACAGGCTCCGGATGTGCAGGCTCCGGATGTGCAGGCTCAGCGGCCATGGCTCACGGGCCCAGCCACTCCGCGGCATGTGGGATCCTCCCGGACCGGGGCACGAACCCGCGTCTCCTGCATCGGCAGGCAGACTCTCAACCACTGGGGCTTCTGGGAAGCCCCAGAAGCTGCCGTTTAACAAGGATCTTGGGTGATTCTTAAGCCACTGAGGATTGAAACGCAGTCTTCAAAGGGAGGTGGCCAGAGAGAGGCTGCTGGTGAGTGACCTTGGGCCAAACAAGTACAGAGGCAAAGGAGGAAGCATTGACTGATTATCTCCTTTTAAGTATTTTGTATATAATTGTCATTTAACGTTATCAATGGGAGCTTGAACAAGGCTGACTTGCCTAAAAACTCCGAGAAACTGGAACTTGAATCCAGTTGGTTTTGTTTGTTTGTGTTTTTGGCCGCGCCACACGGCTTGCAGGATCTTAGTTCCCTGACCAAGGATTGAACCCAGGCCCTCGACAGTGAAAGCACCGAGTCCTAACCACTGGACCGCCAGGGAATTCCTTGAATCCAGTTTTAAATGAAAGCCCCTGGCTATGTCAGCTCCCAGAATGTGTCCACTTTCTCATCTGTCAGGAAAGCCTGGAGGATGATGAACTCGAGTCGCTGTCTCCTGTTTACCTTCAGACCCTGTATTCATTTAAGTCCACTGTACCAAGATACCATTATATCTGTAATGAAAGCCCTTCACCCAATAGGAGGCTCAGGGACCTTCCAGGCACCTACTTCATTCCTCATTAAAAATAGAAGCAAACAACTCCTCATGGGGCAGGTGTGACATCTGACAAAGGGAAGCAACACACCCTCAAATAAGGAAGAACTAGCCAAGTCTACCTTCAGGTCGCACTTAGGCTTTGACCAGCTGCTATTTTCATTCACTGGGAAGAGTTCACTTTCTGATCTCTTTGTGCATTCAGTGCCTCTTCCTTTATATCCTCTGCCTTGGAGAGGCTCTGGTGGTCACAGTTCTTGGTAAGGAGATCCCACAGTTCCTTGGGAGGTGATCTTGGGCAGGAGATCAGGCAATGAAGCCAGTCAGATAGTCATTCCACGCAGGTTTAGTAAGAAGCTGCAACTACATGCAGATTAAAGATGAATAAGGTATCACACCTGCTCCTAAGGAGCTTACACTTCAGTGGGGGAAGAAAGGTACAGGCACAGTGAGTTTGGGGAGCAGTGTGGAGCAATGCTTAATTATAGTGGCCAAACCCAGGACTGGGCAGTGGCAGAAGGCAGGGAAGGCTTCCTGGAGAAAATTACATCTACAGAGAGGATTAGAGGGTTGAGGGGGAGTGACCACCGTGAGCAAAGATGAGGGAAGAAATAACAGAATATCGAGACTAAGGGTAAATCTGCATCTACCACAGAGACCCCCCGACAACCATTCCCATATGGCTACATCAGCTTGTTGTTTCTCAGCAGATTTTTCCAAAGACTTTACTTTCCCAAAGGTCATTTGCCTGTTGCTTTTTGTAATTTTCCTGAGCAGCCTTATTAACTCTGAAATTAGCAGAAGTTCATCTGGTCCACCTTTCCCTCCGTGCAGAAATTTCTGTTTTTTCCATTTCAAGTTTAGAGCATTCAGATTCTACTTTTCACCTGCATTCAATAATTCCTTGATATTCAGACATTCTGTTGGGAGGATATTTTTAGTTGGAAAGGCCAAAACTATCTTATTTGATCATTGTGGGAGAGAAAGGAGTAAGGCTATCTATCGATGTTATATCTGGAAAGTAGAAAGATTTCTTGAAGAGGTGTAATGACTCTCTGAGGGAGAGGATTCCCTGTCAATTCAAAACATGGCCCAGTTGAGGTGTGAAATGCTTTGGTTTGGCCAACCAGCAAATGAGAAGAGTTCCATCTTTTGGCCAAAGTCTGAATTTTAAGTGACATATTTTGTCATTGAGAGCAGGCCCAGTGCCACAGAAACACTCTCCCACGTTTCTTTTAATCACTTCCTCATGAGAACAGATTTTTTTTATGGATTGAGAGTCTATATTAATACAAATATGATGAGAAACAGAGGAAACTGAGCCAACTGACTATTCCCACACGAAATGCCTCTACACATTTAGGAACTGACTGAAAGGTCTGAGAGAGGTGGACAGTTTTGGAAATTTTTCTGCAGGGAAATAAAAGTCTGTGGAATTGCAATAATGAACACAGGCCTGGTGGAGCATTAATGATAACCCATTACAAATATAATAAGCTGTCTTTTGACCTTTAAGGAATAATCACAACCTAAGCTATGTGATCACCAATGAAAATCATGCAGCACAAAGTCAAGTATAACCCCTGACAAAAGAGTGAAATTCAGTTGTTCTCTAAGTTGTCGATCATGCCTTTGTAATAGAATGATGAATCATAATCCCAGAGGCCAGGAATAATACAGTAGATATTCAGGACACGGATCCTAAATGGAAGGCTAGTCCACTGCCTTAGGTTGGGTTCAAGACTGACTACATAACTTGCAGGGCCCAGTGTGAAATAAAAATATAGGGCTCCTTGTTCAAAATTATTAATAATTTCAAGATGGCAATAGTAGAGCATTAAACCAGATACAGGCCCTTCACAGGTTGCACACTCATGAAGCTGGCCCTACTTGAGTTCTTCCTTTGCAGACCCTGAGACTATAGTTTATTTGGGAGGTAATTCCAGGAAGCATCAGTAGGAAGAGTGGGGAAGTGCCATGATACTAAAAATGTACCATGTCCCTGGGGAAAAAGAAGGAAAAATTAAAAGGTTTTAATATGCCTGTTATTCATGGGATAAGTATTGGTATTAAGCAGAAAAGGAACCTAATAGTTTCATTGTAACTTGGAGAGAAGTGAAGTTTAAAAATTAAAAAGGCTCAGTGACTTAACAACATGATCCAAAAATGTCCAGTGTATTTAATTCAATCAGCATTTTTTGAGCTATATGACTTACCGGGCACTGTGTTAAGAGCCAAAGGATATACAAATTTGAAAAAAGTTCTTTTTCTATCATGAAGTAAATTATTATGTAACGGGAAATCCTGAGAGGTAGATATTTTCATATGTCCCATTTTGCAGGTGACAAAACTGAGGCTCAGAGAGGTCCAGTTACTGGTTCAAGGTCACATAGTTTGTGACAGAGCGAAGATTTCAGCCTAAGATAATTCTGGAGTCGTTTGCTTACCCACGAATCTTTTCTTATACATGTAAATAACTTGAAAGACAAGGTACAGTTTGATAAGTACTAGATCAAAGTGTTAACAAAAGTATTGGGGAGGAAAAGACTGATCCTGACCTGTAAATGTTTTCTGAAAAAAGTGAGATTTACCCCCAATCTCTATGACCTGGAGCAAGTTACTGAACCTCTTTGAGCCTCAGGATTTGATAAGTGGATAAAGAGGAGATGGACATTCCAGGAATAGGGACCAGGCTGAGCAAAGAACAGAGATGGCAAAGACAAGTGCCAGCACAGGGCATGTAAAATAGCAAGAGATGGTTTGATAGGCATTTGGGGGTCATATCTTGGAAGAGCTTGATAATCAGTCTAAATATCTAGTACCTTATTCCATAAGAAATAGGAAGCCATTGAACACTTTTGGTAAGGAGTTGACATGCTATGATTGCAGTCTTCTGAAGTTTATGATAACTTCATTGTCTCTAGATTCTGTGGAAGTGCCAGAGTTAAAATATTTGCCTCCATATGGCTCATCTTGTCTGTAATGATGCTGCTCTATTCTGGGCTGAAGGATTGGTGTGAAATGATGGAGGAGAAGGCATTCTGGGCCATCTAGTGGACAGTAGATTGCTAACTTCAACATTTAATGAGAGTCTGGAGTGGAGAGTCTTGGAGAAAATAAGAGATGAGTTTGGAATGGTAGGTTATGGAGATGACTGTAGGGTCTGGAATGATGTCCAGCTCAGAGATGTAGACTTTTCCATAGGCAGTGGACACCCACTGAAAAGTTCCAATGAGGCAATGACAACCTAAGTTGTGAGTAGAGAAATCAGATGCAGTCGTCTTAAATTAGTTGTGTTTGTGCCTGCCCACAAGCCACCTCCTTATTCACCCATTTTGTCATTCAAAAAGCAAAGATTGTCCCCACGGCTTTCGAGTGCCCTTTGTAATGTAGATGCTGATGTACTTTTCATATCCACTTATTAGATTCTAACTTACCTTCACTTATTCCTTCTCCAAAGCTCTTCATTTCTTTATCTGGATTCGAGTCTCTGACCTATAGCATTTTCCTTCTCTCTGAAGAACATCTTTTAACATTTCTTCCAAGAAGGTCTACTGGCACACATTTCCTCAATTTTTGTTTGTCTGAGAAAATCTTTATTTCTTCTTCACATTTGAAGGATAATTTCATAGGGTACAGAATTCTAGGTTGGTGTTTTTTTTCTCTTAACACTTTAAATATTTCACTTCACCCTATACTTGCTTGCACAGCTTCTGAGGAGAAGTCAGATGTAATTTTTATCTTTGCTTCTCCTTAGATAAGCTGTTTTTTTCTCCCTGTGGCTTCTTTCAGGATTTTTTCTTTATCTTTGATTTTCTGTAGTTTGAAAATGGTATATCTCAATGTAATTTGCTTGATGTTCTCTGAGCTTCCTGGATCTATGGTTAGGTGTCTGGCATTCATTTGGGGGAAATTCTTATCCTTATTCTTTCAAATATTTCTTCTGTCCCTTTCTCTCTTTCTTCTCCTTCCAGTATTTCCATTTTACACATACATATGTTACACATTTTGTAGCTGTCTCAGTTCTTGGATATTCTGTTCTGTTTTTCTTTCTTCAGTCTTTTTTTTCTGTTTGCTTTTCGGTATTGGACGTTTTTATTGAGATACCCTCAAGCTCAGGGATTTTTTTCCTCAGCCAGTTTACTAACAAGGCTATCAAAGGCATGCTTCATTTCTGTTACAATGGGTTTTTTTTGTTTGTTTGTTTTGGTTTGTTTTTTTATCTATAGCATTTCTTTTTGGTTCTTTCTTAGAATTTCCATCTCTCTGCTTACATTACCCACTGTTCTTGCACGATGTCAATTTCTTCCATTAGGCCCATTAGCATATTAATCATACTTAGTTAAAATTCCTGGTCTGATAATTCCAATATCTCTGCCGTATCTCAGCCTAGTCTGATGCTTGCTCTGTCTCTTCAGTGTTTTTTGCCTTTTAGTCTGCCTTATAATTTTTTGTTGAATGCTGGATATGATGTACTGAGTTAAAAAAAAAAAAAAACTCCTGTAAATAGGCCTTCAGTGATGTGGTGATAAGGGGTGAGGGAAAGGGAAGCATTTTTTTTTTATAGTCCTATGATTAGGACTTGGTCTTTTCTCGTTTTTTTGCCCGTACCACACAGCATGTGGGATCTTAATTCCCTGACCAGGGATCGAACCCACACCCCCTGCAGTGGAAGCATGGAGTCTTAACCACTGAACTGCCAGGGAAGTCCCAGGGTTTGGTCATTTAATGAGCCTATGTCTCTGGACTGTGAACTTCACAATGCTTCTCAGTTACCCGCTACTCTTCAGGTGGGCAGGATGGCTAGAGTGGGCTGGAGTTGGGTATGTCTCTTCTCCCATGTGGAAGGCTAGAGGCAGCTGGTTAAGTATTTCCCTCCACCAATCAGTTAGGCTTTGATAAAACCCCAGCAGATTAGCTCTGGTTAAATAGTTTCTCCTGAGAGCAGAGCTTGTTAAGAACAGAATGCTCAGGTGTATTTCAAAATGGTTCCTTTTTCCTCCTCCTGCTGGAAGCATGAGGGGATTTTTCTCTGAAATTCACCGTGAAGATGTGGTAGAGATCCTGGAGGTAAAACTCGCAAGTATGGGTGGCTCCCCAATGACTGGGTCCCACTGGAGTTTTTATCTCTTAGTCTTTTCCACATGGAACCTCCAGCAATTTGTCAATTACAGCTCAAGTTCCCTACGCCAGCCCTGGTTCCCGCGAAGTTTTCTGCTCCAGTAAGTTGTGATTCTTTGTATTTGCCTGTCAATCTATCTAATTCTGGGGGCAGCAGTTTGTCCTGTGACCTTACTTCTCTTACAGATTTAAAAAGAGTTGATTTTCAAGTTTGTTCAGCTTTTTACTTGTTGTTAGGTTAGAGGGGTGACTTCCCGCTTCTTATATGCTGGACCAGAAACCAGAAGTCTTATTAGAGTCTATATTCGTTTTTATTTCTTAATAACAGGTTACCACAAATGTAGCTATTTAAAATAATACTGGTTTATTATATCACAGTTCTGTAAGTATAAAAACCAGGCACAACATGGCCAAGTTCTCAGCTCAGGCTCCAGCAAGGCTGAAATTATGATGTCAGCTGGGCTTGATTTAAAGATTTTTTTTTTAAATTGTATTTATTATTTTTGGCTGTGCTGGGTCTTTGTTGCTGTGTGCGGGCTTCTCATTGCAGTGTCTTCTCTTGGTGCAGAGCACGGGCTCTAGTTGCACAGGCTTCAGTAGTTGTGGCTCGTGGGCTCTAGAGCACAGGCTCAGTAGTTGTGGCTCACGGGCTTAGTTGCTCCGTGGCATGTGGGATCTTCCCGGACCAGGGCTCGAACCTGTGTCCCCTGCATTGGCAGGCAGATTCTTAACCACGGCGCCACCAGGGAAGTCCCAGATTTGAAGATTTGACTGAGAAAGAATCTGCTTTGAAGCTCATTCAAGTTGTTGACATAATTCAGTTCCTTGCAGTTGTAGGACTGAGGTCTCTGTCTGCTTGGTGGTTGTTGACCTCAGGTCCCTCTCAATTCCTAGAAGCCATTTCCCTGTATCCCTCTCCATCTTCAAAACCAGCAGCAGAGAACCTTCCTGGCATTGAATCCCTCTCATGCTTCCAGCCTGTTCTTCAGGGTGAGCATAGTCCCGTTTAAGGCTCACATGATTCAGTCAGGCTCACCCAGGTAATCTCCCTTTCTTAGTCAGCTGTGCCATATAACACGACCTAATCAAAGGAGTGATTATCATATCATAGTCACAAGTCTCGGGGATTATACAGGGTGTGTGTACCAGGGGAAGGAATCTTAGAGGCCACCATAGAATTCTATCTACTACGGATTTTAAGTCCCTTGAGCGCAGGGATTGTATAGAAAATGCTTCAGAACCTAGCACAGTGCCTTTGCCCATAGTAAGAACTCAACAAGTGTTGTTGAGCTAATGAAATACATCACTGATCATTGCATTTAAAATAGCCCCTTACAGCCCCATGGCGCCAGGTGCTGAGGGGAGCCTCTCTGCCCCCCACCCATCGCTTGCTTTCCCCCTCCCTCGTTGGGGGACCCACGTGGGCACTGGCCCATTCACAAGTACCTCGAGGGAGAGGGGGAGGGATGGGATTACAGCTGTTTTGCTTAACGGGAACTGGAAGAGGGATCATGTCCTGCTACGTGCCCCTCCCAGGAAGGGAGCACTGACATTGCACTCCTGTACAGGCCACCGCCACTGTCAGTCATCACACTGAGTTCACTTCCCTCGAGAGTTTGGATAAATTCAGGTCAGAGCTGCGGGTACGCAGCCCTCAAGTGTCACAGTAAAGCAGTTCACTGGTCTCTCCATTCGGAAACATGCAGTCATAATGTACAGTGATGCGACACTGTTATTTCATGATCTTTTCATTAAATAAAATAGCCCTCACTTCTGCCACTCAATGCCCTTTTACCTACATTATCTTCTTAGCACTTGCCACTACTTGACTTTATATATGTATTTGTTTATTTATATCTTATTTGTTCATTTTCTGCCCTCCTATCACTTGAGTGAAAGCCCCATTGAGGCGCGGACATTTTTTAGCTTATTCATTCACTACCGCGTCCTCGGTGCTTAAAAGGAACAGTGCCTGGCACCTCGTAGCACCCATTAATAAAAGTTTGGTTAATGAATGAATGGCTGAACAATCTCAAGGCGTCCGTAGGTTAAAGAAGGTGCTACTTTGGGGCCATAGAGCTATATGAAGAAATGTTCCAAATTTCAGCTCAGGAATAACTTGCATGTGTTTGGAATACACCAAAACATAAACATTCGTGGAATGCATATTATGCATATATATAATATATATTGTAACATAGCAGCAGGGTGCTAAGTATTTTATCCAGTGCAATCAATAGAGCAGTCAGAGACAAAAATCCTCAAGACCTAAATCAGATCATGTCCCTCCTCTGCTCAAAAGCCTCCAATGGCTCCCATCCCACTCTGGGAAAAAGTGAGAATCATCCTAATGGCCTATAAGACCCCACATGATCTTCCCCTTCTGGATTGCCCTCTGCCTCATCTCCTCCCAGTTTCCCTCTGGAGTCTCCCCTCCAGCCTTCCTGGCTCTTGGAGGTTTCTCATACCAGGCTCACTCCCAGATCAGGGCATTTGCTCCTTCTACCAGGCCTGCTCATTCCCCCAGATGCTAGCATGATTTGTTCCCTCACCTCTTTCAGTCTTCACTCACTTTCCACGTTCAAAGTGGAGCTTTCCGTGGTCACTCTATTTATTTATTCATAACATCTTTATTGAGTATAATTGCTTTACAATGGTGTGTTAGTTTCTGCTTTATAACAAAGTGAATCAGCTATACATATACATATATCCCCATATCTCCTCCCTCTTGTGTCTCCCTCCCACCCTTCCTATCCCACCCCTCTAGGTGGTCACAACCATTTGTTTATTTTTCTTTTTATTTCCATTTCTCTAGGAGGTGGGTCAAAAAGGATCTTGCTGTGATTTATGTCATAGAGTGTTCTGCCTATGTTTTCCTCTAAGAGTTTTATAGTGTCTGGCCTTACATTTAGGTCTTTAATCCATTTTGAGTTTATTCTTGTGTATGGTGTTAGGGAGTGTTCTAATTTCATTCTTTTACATGTAGCTGTCCAGTTTTCCCAGCACCACTTATTGAAGAGGCTATCTTTTCTCCATTGTATATTCTTGCCTCCTTTATCAAAAATAAGGTGACCATATGTGCGTGGGTTTATCTCTGGGCTTTCTATACTGTTCCATTGATCTATATTTCTGTTTTTGTGCCAGTACCATATTGTCTTGATTACTGTAGCTTTGTAGTATAGTCTGAAGTCAGGGAGCCTGATTCCTCCAGCTCTGTTTTTCTTTCTCAAGATTGCTTTGGCTATTCGGGGTCTTTTGTGTTTCCATACAAATTGTGAAATTTTTTGTTCTAGTTCTGTGAAAAATAGCAGTGGTAATTTGATAGGGATTGCATTGAATGTGTAGAGTGCTTTGGGTAGTAGAGTCATTTTCACAATGTTGATTCTTCCAATCCAAGAACATGGTGTATCTCTCCATCTATTTGTATCATCTTTAATTTCTTTCATCAGTGTCTTATAGTTTTCTGCATACAAGTCTTTTATCTCCTTAGGTAGGTTTATTCCTATGTATTTTATTTTTTTCTTGCAGTGGTAAATGGGAGTGTTTCCTTAATTTCTCTTTCAGATTTTTCATCATTAGTGTATAGGAATGCAAGAGATTTCTGTGCATTAATTTTGTATCCTGCTACTTTACCAAATTCATTGATTAGCTCTAGTAGTTTTCTGGTAGCATCTTTAGGATTCTCTATGTATAGTATCATGTCATCTGCAAACAGTGACAGCTTTACTTCTTCTTTTCCGATTTGGATTCCTTTTATTTCCTTTTCTTCTCTGATTGCTGTGGCTAAAACTTCCAAAACTATGTTGAATAAGAGTGGTGAGAGTGGGCAACCTTGTCTTGTTCCTGATCTTAGTGGAAATGCTTTCAGTTTTTCGAAATTCATTGATTAGCTCTAGTAGTTTTCTGGTAGCATCTTTAGGATTCTCTATGTATAGTATCATGTCATCTGCAAACAGTGACAGCTTTACTTCTTCTTTTCCGATTTGGATTCCTTTTATTTCCTTTTCTTCTTCTTTTGCCATGGCTAAAACTTCCAAAACTATGTTGAATAATAGTGGTGAGAGTGGGCAACCTTGTCTTCTTCCTGGTCTTAGGGGAAATAGTTTCAGTTTTTCACCATTGAGAACTTTGTTGGCTGTGGGTTTGTCATATATGGCCTTTATTATGTTGAGGTAAGTTCCCTCTATGCCTACTTTCTGGAGGGTTTTTATCATAAATGGGTGTTGAATTTTGTCAAAAGCTTTTTCTGCATCTACTGAGATGATCATATGGTTTTTCTCCTTCAGTTTGTTAATATGGTGTATCACATTGATTGATTTGTGTATTTTGAAGAATTCTTGCATTCCTGGGATAAACCCCACTTGATCATGGTGTATGATCCTTTTAATGTGCTGTTGGATTCTGTTTGCTAGTATTTTGTTGAGGATTTTTGCATCTATGTTCATCAGTGATATTGGCCTGTAGTTTTCTTTCTTTGTGACATCTTTGTCTGGTGTTGGTATCAGGGTGATGGTGGCCTCGTAGAATGATTTTGGGAGTGTTACTCCCTCTGCTATATTTTGGAAGAGTTTGAGAAGGATAGGTGTTAGTTCTTCTTGAAATATTTGGTAGAATTCACCTATGAAGCCATCTGGTCCTGGGCTTTTGTTTGTTGGAAAATTTTAAATCACAGTCTCAATTTCAGTGCTTGTGATTGGTCTATTTATATTTTCTATTTCTTCCTGATTCAGCCTTGGAAGGTTGTGCTTTTCTAAGAATTTGTCCATTTCTTCCAGGTTGTCCATTTTATTGGCATAGAGTTGCTTGTAGTCATCTCTCGTGATCCTTTGTATTTCTGCAGTGTCACTTGTTACTTCTCCTTTTTCATTTCTAATTCTATTGATTTGAGTCTTCTCCCTTTTTATTCTTGATGAGTCTGGCTAATGGTTTATTAATTTTGTTTATCTTCTCAAAGAACCAGCTTTTATTTTTATTGATCTTTGCTATCATTTCCTCCATTTATTTTTCATTTATTTCTGATCTGATCTTTATGATTTCTTTCCTTCTGCTAATTTTGGGCTTTTCTTGTTCTTCTTTCTCTAATTGCTTTAGGTGTATGGTTAGGTTGTTTATTTGAGCTTTTTCTTGTTTCTTGAGGTAGGACTGTATTCCTATAAACTTCCCTCTTAGAACTGCTTTGGCTGCATCCCATAGGTTTTGGGTCATCGTGTTCTCCTTGTCATTTGTTTCTAGATATTCTTTGATTTCTTCAGTGATCTCTTGGTTATTTAGTAGTGTATTGTTTAGCCTCCATGTGTTTGTATTTTTTACAGTTTTTTTTTTTTCCTGTAATTGATACCTAGTCTCATAGCGCTGTGGTCAGAAAAGATACTTGATACAATTTCAGTTTTCTTAAATTTACCAAGGCTTGATTTGTGACCCAAGATATGATCTATCCTGGAGAATGTTCCATGAGCACTAGAAGAATGTGTTTTATGTTGTTTTTGGACGAAATATCCTATAAATATCAATTAAGTTCATCTTGTTTAATGTATCATTTAAAGCTTGTGCTTCCTTATTTATTTTCATTTTGGATGATCTGTCCATTGGTGAAAGTGGGGTGTTAAAGTCCCCTACTATGATTGTGTTACTGTCAATTTCCCCTTTTATGGCTGTTAGCATTTGCCTTATGCATTGAGGTGCTCCTATGCTGGGTGCATAAATATTTACAATTGTTATATCTTCTTCTTGGATTGATCCCTTGATGATCATGTAGAGTCCTTCTTTGTCTCTTGTAATAGTCTTTATTTTAAAGTCTATTTTGTCTGATATGAGAATTGCTACTCCAGCTTTCTTTTGGTTTCCATTTGCATGGAATATCTTTTTCCATCCCCTCACTTTCAGTCTGTATGTGTCCCTCGGTCTGAAGTGGGTCTCTTGTAGACAGCATATATACGGGTCTTGTTTTTGTATCCATTCAGCCAGTCTATGTCATTTGGTTGGAGCATTATTCCGTTTACATTTAAGGTAGTTATCGATATGTATGTTCCTATTACCATTTTCTTAATTGTTTTGGATTTGTTGGCCACTCTATTTAAAATCATAGCCGTTGATTATCCCTCCTCACGTAGAACTCTCTGTCCCTCCCCTGTTTTAGTTTCCTCCTTAGTACCATGTACCACTTATATTTAATTTATTTGTTTCATTTATTGTGTGTGTTCTCCCAACAGAATGAAAGAGAAGCAGGGACCTTCTGTCCATTTTGTTCACTGCTCTATCCTCAGCACCTAGAACAGAGCCTGGCAAATAACAGGTCCTTAATAAATATTTGTTGTATCCTTGAGAGCTGACAAGGGTACAGCAACAACTCAAATGAATTCTGATTCAATATTTACCCAGTTAATTTCAGACAATTCAAACTTCCAGGTTCTCAGTCCCTCATCCCAATGAAAAGTACAACCCCATCTCCCACCCTTTGAGCAATTTATAAACCTCAGGATGAGAGGTTTTGATGTCTTCGTAGAAACCTGGTCTTCTTATTCTTTTGAACAGCAAAGTGCTTAGCAACTCCTAGTAACATCTGAGCCTTGCATTGCCTTTGTATTTGGCAGGAAGAAGTAGGTTAAAGTAACTGAGCTTTTTATCTGAGCCAGTGAAAGCACTTTGAGTCATTATTAGCAATGGATTGGACCTCCTTAGGAGAACTGTTGAGCAAACACACAAAATATGGTGTCTTAGGAATTCAAAGGGAAGATCAACAAAGGCTCCAGGGGAAAGGGGAGTGTAGGAAACTGTGTAGTTACTATGATGCCTGGGCCATCATCCTGAGGGTTTAGGTTTGGACTGTGGAGCTGTATTTAACTCCAGTATTGGCAGCTGGTGATTGGCTCTCATCCTCTGCCCAGCTGCTATTTTCATTTCATTCACTTTACAATAATGCAACCTCACATTTCACACAATTGCAGCTTTTGAACCTCACTCCCAGCCTGACTTTATTCTAATGAGCTAGCCACACACAGCAGTTTCTAATGGATTCTGAACAGTGGCTGGACAATGTCTGTAATTTGGGGTTTTCAATGCAGTGAAAGAACCCGTACCAGTCCTCGGTCCTTCTGAGTCTCTCTTTGCAGTAGATTTGTCCAGTAGAAACTCAGCACATAATCACCAGCCTCAGATACCTGGAAGACACACCCATTGATGTTTTCTCAAGAACTAACGCACTCAGAGCTGCTCTGGTTAGCCTGGCTATTGATATCTTCCTCTGACATAAGGCTGAGCCAGGATTTTCTTACTTGGTAACTAGTCGATGCTATAAGAGATGAGGTCATTTGGACAGACCAGGATGTATGTTGTTGTTGTTGTTGTTGTTGTTGTTTTTTGGCTTCCACAGAGGATTATTTGGAAGGTTTACTGTGCATGAAACAATTTGAAATTCTTATGTAACAAACTCTTTGAAATCTGAAATTCCTTCATGTAACAAACTGTTGCTAAACATGAAGTAAATCTTCATCACCACTTACTCTGCACCATTTTCTTAGCAACTCCTACAAGCACAGAGAATACCTGACAGTAATGTACTACTATGGGGAAAACCCCCTTGTTCAACAGCCACCTTGCGTTCCCTAATTGAAATGGACTATTTGTACTGGTAACACAAACTGCTGTGCCGTTTAAAAAATCAACATTGGAAAACGTTAAAGTGGGAACCTGTGGATTCTGATTCAGAAAAGTTTGTGCAACATCCAGCAGTCTTCCCTCCTGTGGAGCTGTAGAGAGACCTTTCTTTTCAGCTATTCAAAAGTCCATTGTGCAACTAGTAACCAGAACCTACTATTTAGTAAGAAGAGTAACCCAGGGATGCTTCTCATCATAGCCAAAATGGTGGCTACTTGCATGGCGTGAAAATAGAGATACACCAACATGTCTGAATGCTGCCAACTATCCGCCCATTCTTAGAGCCATTTCTTTGCTTTAAGACATTAGGTCTGCCTCTTCCTTATATGGGAGCAGAGGCACTGGAGTCATATTAAAGGTAAAATTCTGTCTTTTCATTACTTTTGCCTAGTGCCATCCCTGTTAGCACTATTGAGGAGCAGTGTTTTTGTTTTTGATTTTGTTTTTGTTTGCGGTATGCGGGCCTCTCACTGCTGTGGCCTCTCCCATTTGCGGAGCACAGGCTCCGGACGCGCAGGCTCAGCGGCCATGGCGCACGGGCCCAGCCGCTCCGCGGCATGTGGGATCCTCCCGGACCGGGGCACGAACCCGTGACCTCTGCATCGGCAGGCGGACTCTCAACCACTGCGCCACCAGGGAAGCACCCCCCCCCCTTTTTTTTAAGATTTTTAGAAATTTCATGTAATGTCTGAAACATTTATATTAACATATTTCCATACAAATAACCCAAAGAAAGTTTAGTATTAGTTGTTGTTTTTTGTTTGTTTGTTTGTTTGTTTGTTTATACTGCAGGTTCTTATCAGTCATCAATTTTATACACATCAGTGTTTACATGTCAATCCCAATCGCCCAACTCAGCACACCACCATCCCCACCCCACTGCGGTTTTCCCCCCTTGGTGTCTATACGTTTATTCTCTACATCTGTGTCTCAACTTCTGCCCTGCAAACCAGTTCATCTGTACCACGTTTCTAGGTTCCACATACATGCGTTAATATATGATATTTGTTTTTCTCTTTCTGACTTACATCACTCTGTATGACAGTCTCTAGAACCATCCACGTATCTACAAATGACCCACTTTCGTTCCCTTTTATGGCTGAGTAATACTCCATTGTATATATGTACCACAACTTCTTGATCCATTCTTCTGTTGATGGGCATTTAGGTTGCTTCCATGACCTGGCTATTGTAAATAGTGCTGCAATGAACATTGGGGTGCATGTGTCTTTTTGAATTATGATTTTCTCTGGGTATATGCCCAGTAGCTGGATTGCTGGATCATATGGTAATTCTATTTTTAGTTTTTTCAGGAACCTCCATACTGTTCTCCATAGTGGCTGTATCAATTTACATTCCCACCAACGGTGCAAGAGGGTTCCCTTTTCTCCACACCCTCTCCAGCATTTGTTGTTTGTAGACTTTCTGATGATGCCCATTCTAACTGGTGTGAGGTGATACCTCATTGTAGTTTTGATCTGCATCTCTCTAATAATTAGTGATGTTGAGCAGCTTTTCATTTTGAGTCCTAAGCTGGATGGTTTTTTGTCCTGGGTGAAAGAGAGAGAAAAAGGGAACAGAGAGGCAGATGATGCATTGTTTATAATTGCATTGTATATAAATATAAGCACCTACTTATATGATATGTCTAAAACATAAAAAACTATAGAGACAGAGAACAGATCACAGGTTGCCTGGGATAAGGAGGTGAGAGCAAGGATTGACTGCAGATACACAGAAGGGAACTTTTTGGGGTGATGCATGTATTCTAAAACTAGATTGTGATGAGCCTTGCATAACAGTATAAATTTACTGTTTATAAATTCATCAGACTGTCCACTCAAAAAGGCTGAATTTTTAAACTTCTATTTACAACAGCATCAGAAAGAATAAAATGCTTAGGAATGAAGCTAACCAAGAAGATGTAAGACTTGTGCTCTGAAAACTGTAAAATATTGCTCAAAGAAGTGAAAGAACACTGAAATAAATGGAAAGACATGCTGTGTTCATGGGTTGGAGGACTTACATTGTTAAGATGTCAATACTTCCCAAATTGACAGAGTCCGTGCAATCCTGATCAAAATGTCAGTGGCTTTTTTTTTTTTTTTTGCAGAAATTGAAAAGCCAATCCTCAAATTCATATGGAAGTGCAAAGGATCTCAAATAGCCAAAACAATATTGAAAAAGAACGAAGTCAGGGTACTCACACTTCTTGATTTCAAAACTCACTGCAAGGCTACAATATCCAAAGCAATGCAGTACTAGCATAAGGATAGACACATAGACCAGTGGGATAAAATTGAGAGTCCAAAAATAAATGTATGCATCTATGGCCAAGTGGTTTTCAACAAGAATGTGAAGACCATTCAGTGAGAGAAAAATAGGCTCCAACAAATGGATATCCATGTGTGAAAGAGTAGAGCTGGACTCCTATCTCATACCATATAAAAAAATTAACTCAAAATGGATGAATGGCCTAAATGGAAGATCTAAAACTATAAAACTCTTCAAATAAAACATAGGAGTAAATCTCCATTACCTCAGATTTGGCAATGGATTCTTTTATTTTTTTTATTGGAGTATAGTTGCTTTACAATGTTATGTTAGTTTCTGCTGTACAGCAAAGTGAATCAGCCACACATATACATATATCCCCTCTTTCTTGGATTTCCTTCCCATTTAGGTCACCACAGAGCATCGAGTAGAGTTCCCTGTGCTATTCAGTCAGTTCTCAGGCAGTAGGTTCTTAGATATCACATCAAATGCACAAACAACAAAAGAAAAAATAGATAAATTGGACTTCATCAAAATTAAAGATGTTTATGCATAAAATGACATTATCAAGAAATTTAAAAGAAAACATACAGAACTGAAGAAAATTTTTACAAGTCATTTACCTGGTAGATGTCTAGTATCCAGAATATAGAATGAACTCTTACTGCCCAACAATAAAACACCCAATTAAAAAATGGGCAAAGGATTTGAATAGACATTTCTCCAGAGAAGCTATATAAGTGGCTAATAAGCACATGAAAATATGTTCAGCATCACCAGCCATTAAGGAAATGCAAATCAAAACCACAACGAGATACTATTTCACACTCACTAGGATGGCAATGACAACAACAACAACAGAAAATAACAAGCATGGGTGAGGATGTGGAGAAATTGGGACCCTTGTACGTTTCTGGTAAGAATGTAAAATGGTACAGCTTCTGTGGAAAACAGTTTGATGGTTTCTCAAAACCTAAACACAGAATTGCCATCAGACCCAGCAATTTCACTTCTAGGCATATACCGTAAAGAATCGAAAGGAGGGAGTCAAAACAGATACTTCTATGCCAGTGTTCACTGCAGCATTATTCACAATAGTCAAAAGATGTAAAGAACCCAAATGTCCATTAACAGATGAATGGATAAGCAAAAGATGGTATATACATACAATGGAATATTATTCAGCCATAAAAAGAAATGAAGTCCTGATACATGATCCAACATGTATCGTAAATGGATGAACCTTGAAAACATTATGCTGAGTGAAATAAGCCAGAAGCTTATATTATAGGATTCCACTTATATGAAATACTTAGACTAGGCAAATTCATAGAGGCAGAAAGCAGAATGGTGGCTGCCTGGGAAATGGGAAGTTATTGTTTAATGATTACAGAGTTTCTGCTTGGGGTGATGAAAAGTTTTTGGAATAGATGGTGGTGATGATTGGACAACACTGTCAATATAATTAATGCTACCGCATGCCTTAAAATGGTTAAAATGGCAACTTTTATGTTATATATATTTTACCACAATAAAAAAAAAAAAGAAAAGAAAATAAATAAATAGAAAATAAATTTTAAAATAAATAGAAAATAAATTAAAAAATAAATAGGTCACCCTGGTAAAGTTAATTTTAAAATTCTGATTTCAAAAAATAAAAATAACGCATTCTGTGTACAAAGACCACATCTGTTTCTTATCACCCTTGAGCAAACCCAGTCCTGTTTCATATGGAATTTGACATCCATGAGCACTCATTAAATGTTGACTAACCCTTAAAAATGGGATGATAGAAAAACCAGTTATGAGAGGGATAGCTATAATCTACAAAATCATATTAAGATTTATCAGGTAGTATTCATGGAGAGCAATCTTCCAAGCAATAAAATATCTTTGCTGAGTGAGGGAAGAGATTTCTCTCTATTGAAACAGTTGCTGGTCTGGTACGCTGCCAAATGTCCAGAAATGATGTAACGTGGAAGATGTTGGAATTTTCCACAGACACGAATGACAAAAATTTTAAATAAAGGGCACCAATTAAAGCATCTTCCCTACTTCTTAAAGCAAAATATGCCCTAAAACACTGCCAAGGATTTTCAGAGGTCAGTCAACAAATGACACAATCAGCAGAACTCTGCTGGAATTTATTTTTCACTCACATTCTTGCCAACCCAATCTTTGTAAACTTTGCATCTGCCATATTGGCTGGAGAGGACTGTTCCCATGCTGGTGATGGAATTTAGTGTGAGTCTTAAAGGGATCGGTCTATGGCTTTCGTCACATCAGCCACACTTGAAGTGCTACTGACCCAAGGGGTCATCTGCTCTAGTTTGAGGGGCCACCGATAGGAAAAGTCTTATTTCTTTCTTGTCACATACTGCTTTCCATGTTACAATATCCCTCCTATTTTTTAAAAAATTGAAGTATAGTTGATTTACAATGTTGTTTTACTTTCTGCTATACAGCAAAGTGACTCAGTTATACACGTATATACATTCTTTTTTATATTCTTTTCTATTATGGTTCATCCCAGGACATTGAATGTAGTTCCCTGTGCTATATAGTAGGACCTTGTTGTTTATCCCTTCTGTATGTAATAGTCTGCTAACCCCAAACTCCCAGTCCATCCCTTCCCAACCCCCCTCCCCCTTGGCAACCACAAGTCTGTTCTCAATGTCTGTGAGTCTGTTTCTGTTTCACAGATAGGTTCATTTGGGTCACATTTTAGATTCCACATATAAGTGATATCATATGGTATTTGTCTTTCTCTTTTTGACTTACTTCACTTAGTAGGATAATCTCTACTTCCATCCATGTTGCTGCAAATGGCATTATTTCATTCTTTTTTATGGCTGAGTAGTATTCCATTGTATATAAACACCACATCTTCTTTATCCATTCATCTGTTGATGGACATTTAGGTTGTTTCCATGTCTTGACTATTGTGAAGAGTGCTGCTATGAACATAGGGGTGCATGTATCTTTTCGAATTATAGTTTTGTCTGGATATATGCCCAGGAGTGGGATTGCTGGATCATATGGCAACTCTACTGTTAGTTTTTTGAGGAACCTCCATACTGTTCTCCATAGTGGCTGCACCAGTTTACATTCCCACCAACAGTGTAAGAGGGTTCCCTTTTCTCCACACCCTGGCCAGCATTTATTATTTGTAGACTTTTAAATGATGGCCATTCTGACTGGTATGAGGTGGTACCTCATTGTAGTTCAGATTTGCATTTCTCTAATAGCTAGTGATGTTGAGCATCTTTTCATGTGCCTATTGGCCATCTGTATATCTTCTTTGGAGAAGTGTCTATTTAGGTCTTCTGCCCATTTTCCGATTGGGTTGGCAGCAAATGCTGCCTTAGAGGAGTCCTGCATCTGCTGGCTCTATCACCCCCACATGCTCAGTCATTGGCTGAAGGAGCCCAGGGGACCTTGCACAGCTGTGGGCTGTCAGCCACCCACACTCCCCACCATGTGTTCTCCCAAAGGGAGACCTGACCAGTGCATCTCCATGGCTGCCACACTGGCTGTCAGACACAGGTCTGTCCCTGGCCTTTCCCTCCCAGAAGACGCCCACCTCTTCCTTGCCTTCCCTTAGCACCTCTGTAAGAGCTCATGAGAAACAGAAAACCAGAGTTGACCAGAAGTTACAGGCTAAACCAGGGGAGAAATGCCAACCTACTAAAACAAGGAGTTACTGTAAATGGACATTCCTTTTGGTGGGATGGAAATGTTCTACAATTGGATTGTGGCGATGGTTGTACAACTCTGTAAATTTACTAAAAATCATTGAATTGCACACTTAAAGCAAGTGAATATTATGGTACATAACTTATACTTCAATAAAACTGTTTAAAAATGCAAAATAAGTTAATAAAGGCCTATGAGTTAGTCCTGAATAAGACATTGTTAGGAATGTACAGAGGAAACACTGAAAGGAACACTAACAAACTTCGTTGATGGCTGTTTTGGGTGATGGAAAATATATATTTAAAAAATTTCTTCTTTACCCTCTCTGTTTTTTTCTAAATTTTCTACACTGAGCAAATATTTGAAAGGTATATTATCATTTAAATATTTTCACCTATCATATATCTGGGCAGAAAATAAAACCTAAACATGTTTTCATTCAAATAACTGGTGATCAGAATAATCATTGGAGATTTTGTTAACTGAAAGACTTTCAAAATGAAGTTAAACTGACTCAGTTACATGTATGCATAGCAGACTTACAATTCTGGTTATGACAGAGTAGCTTGGATCCTAATAACCATGCCAACAAGAAAAAATATAAAAGCTGGATAAAATGCAAACCAATAATAACAACAACCAAAATGGATAAATAAGCAAACAAACAACAGCTTTTTTAAGGTATCAGAAGCCAACCAAAGCAGGCAGGCATTCAGGGGCCAAGATCCTGCATAGGTGATACCAACATTCAACACTGTTTTTTCCACTGAAAACATATGCTGATTCGTAAACTGTGTATACGCAGGACAATAGGCAAAACCGCCAAGCAGAAAGTAGCTATTGCGAGGCTATAAGGGTAAACAAAGGATTGGCAGGCTTACAGCACTGGGGAGACAAAAACTGCAGTTCAAGACCTGCCAGAGAGGAGGAGCCATGGTTAATACTCCAGTTTTCAGTTGAGAATCTTAAGGACTATGCCCCAGGGTAGGGTTTCTTAACCTTGGCACTATTGACTTGTTGGGCTCTCTTTGTGGGGACTGAGGGCTGGGGGAAGGGCAGCTGTCTTGAGCATTTTAGGATGTGTACTGCATACTGACCTCTACCTGCTAGCTGTCAGTAACACCCATCCCCAACTTGTGACAATCAAAAATGTCTCCAGATATTGCCAAATGTCCCCCAGGGCCCCAGATCATCTCTAGTTGAGAACTACTGCCCTAGGATTAAGGAAAACCAGAACTCGTGAACACCATCTGTGCCATCACTACCACCCAGAAGACCATGTACGTCCCCTCTGGGCAGCTGTGGTGTGATGGCTGTGGGGCTGCCCTGCTCCTATTGGCACTGCCAAGGCTGTGGGCAAGGTCATCCAGGGGCTGAATGGGAAGTTCACAGGCTGGTCTTCCGTGTCTCCACCCCCAACATGTTGGTCATGGATCAAACCTGCCATCTAGGGAAAGCAGCCCAAAATGACATTAAGAAGGTGGTGAAGCAAACAGCAGAGGTCCCCCTAAAGAGCACCCTGGGTTACACTGAGGACCAGGTTGGCCCCTGCAACTTTAACAGTGACACCCACTCTCCCACCTTCAGTGCCAGGCTTGGCATTGCCCTCAATGACTGCTTTGTCAAGCTCATTTCCTGGTATGACAATGAATTTGGCTACAGCAACAGAGTGGTAGGGACTTATAGTCCATGTGGCCTCTGAGGAGTAAGAGCCCCCTGGACCACCAGCCCCAGTGAGATCATGAGAGCAAGAGAGAGGCCCTCAGCTGTTGGGGGTTCCTTGACCCACCTGGATTCCCCAACACACTGAGAATCTCCCGTCCTAAATACAGTTTCCATCCCAGACCCCTGAAGACACGGAGGGGCTAAGGAGCCCTACCTTGTCATGTGTCATCCATTAAGTACTGTACCCAGCCCCCCTCCCCCAAATTAGAGATGGATAGATGCACAGTTAATTGTTAAACAAATATGCTAAAATGTTAACAGTAGAATCTAGGGGACAGGTATATAGAGATTAACTGTAAAGTCTTTCAATTTACCTATACTTTTGAAAATTTTCACAATCAAATGTCGGGAGGGGGCTTACTAAAAGACTGAGTCTCATAATGGAATACAGGTAGCAAGTTAGCAGGAATCATGTTACCACAGTGTTAAAGCAACCTGCAAAGTAATGTGAGAATTAACTAGACACATGGACTAATAAGTCTGTTTATACATTGCCGTCATCTAAAGACTTAATTGAGTGCTTATCCAACATGACCTTTGCTTTAATTTCTGACAGGAAATGATTAGAGTGTGCCAACCAAAAAACAGCAATCAATTGCTACTGAGTACAGGTTACCGTCTGTGCAGTGAAGACAAAAAAGAGCTTGTATTGCAAATTTTTTCCCCCAAGCCCAGGATAGTGGTCACAGGAAAAAGATTTGGATTATAATTAGAAAGTATTCAATAATCTTAGATTGCAAGTGCTTTCTGTGGTCACTCAATCATTTAATTAATTGGACAACTATTTATTGGAAGTCCACGATGGGTTGGCACTGTTCAAGGTGCTGAGGATTTTTTACAAAGCAGTGAATAAAAGAGTAAAATACTAGCCCTTATGGAGCTTAGATTCCAGTGAAGAGACAAAGACCAAACAAATAAATAAAATATATATTACCTGATGGTAAGCACGATGGAGAAAAATAAAGATGGGACGGGTTAGTGGGTGCTGGGGTGGAGATGGACTGGGGTGCAATTCCAAGGATGGTTAGGAAAGGGCATTTCCAGAAGGGAGCTTTTGATCAAAGGCCTGAAGGAGGTCAGGTAGTGAGCCAGGTGGGAATCTGAGAGAGGAAAATTCCAGGCAGAGGAGTCAGCCCATTGTAAAGGCCCTAAAGGGAGGACATGCCCAGTGGGTCAGGGAACAGTCAGGAAGCCAGGAGGCTGGGGTGGAGTGACTGAGAGGAAAGTGAAAGGAGATGAGGACAGAGAAGTGGGAATGCAGGCTGGGGAGACAATGCCAGTCCTTTGAAGCCCTCGTAAAAGTCACTGTGGCCACTGGAAGATTCTCAGCAGAAGAGTGACGTGATCTGCCCGACATTAAACATTTGTTGACTACCGGTGCTGTTCTAAAAGGTTTGGACCTTACAGGCATGGGAAACCATCAGACTCTATAAGCATAGAGCTTGGTCATTAGTATAAGGTTAATCTGGGCAGTGAGGTTTCATTTAGGTATTTCTTTTCTTTTTCTTAAAATAATGTTTTATTTTTAATTGTGTTAAAAACACGTAACAACATAAATTTTACCGTCTTCATCATTTTTAAGTGTGCAGCTCAGTGTTAGTCCTATTCACACTGTTTTTCAACAGATCTCCACAACTTTTTCAGTCTGCAAAACCAAAACTTTGTACCCAGTAAACAACAACTCCCCATCACTCCTTCCTTCCAGTCCTTGTCAACCACCATTCTACTCTCTGTCTTTATGAATTTGACTGCTCTAGGTACAGTCAAATTCAAGTGGAATCATACAGTATTTGTCTTTTTTCTTATTATTATTCTTAATAAGCCAGTGAAACTGGCTTATTTCACTTAGCATAATGTCATCAAGGTTCATCAATGTTATAACATGTGACAGGATTTCCTTCCTTTTTAAGGCTGAATAATATTCCATTGTACGTATCTAGCATATATTTTGTTTATCCATTCATCCATCGATGGACACTTCTACCTCTTGGCTATTGTGAATAATGCTGCTGTGAACATAGGTGTGCAAACATCTCTTTGAGTTCCTGTTTTCTGTTCTTTGGATTTATGCCCAGAAGTGGGATTGCTGCATCATATGGTATTCTATTTTTAAATATTTGAGGAATCATCATACTATTTCCATAGGACTGGCATCATTTTACATTCCCACCAACAATGCACAGTGGTTCCAGATTCTCCACGTCCTCTCCAACACTTGTTATTTTCTGGTTTTTTGATAGTAGCCATCCTAATGGGTCTGAGATTTTCTTCTTTGTGTTTTTTTTTTTTTTTTTTTGGCTGCATAGGGTCTTAGTTGCAGCATATGGGAACCTTAGTTGCAGCACATGGGAACCTTAGTTGCAGCACACGGGATCCTCGTTGCGGCATGCGGGATCCTTCATTGTGGCATGCGGACTCTTCATTGCAGCTCATGGACTTCTCTCTAGTTGTGGTGCATGGGCTCAGTAGTTGCCCCATGGACTATGGGATCTTACTTCCCTGACCAGGGATAAAACCCACGTCCCCTGCATTGGAAGATGGATTCTTAACCACTGGACTACCAGGGAAGTCCCTCGTCTTTGTTTCTAATTGAAGTAATATTTTCCAATTCTCTTCACCACTTCTCATTTTATCTCTTACATCAAGCAAACTTCCACTAACCTCTCTATTTCTACTTTTCTGGAACCAGTCGTAACACACAGGAGTCAAGCTGGAAAAATGAGGAGTGGCTGCAGTCCTTCCTTTCCCCCACTTCACTGCATTCCCTTTTGCTTGCTGGTTCATGTCAGGGGAATTAAGCATAAACTTTGCTTCTTTGTTAGCTTCTGTGAACAAAATGCCATTTTTAGCACTGTATTTTAGCCAGATTTAACCACAAAACACTTCAGAAATCTGGGAGAGAAGGCATTTGATTTATGGTTCCCTTAAAGCAAAAGTGGAGTCTACTGCCCTCTGGGCACGATGATAGTCACCTGACCGGAATATGTTTTTTTGGCCTCCGTCATGATCCATACTTAAACTGCATCCCAGTTTTATTGTTTGACTGTTAAGATTTGTGTCTCCAGTTGATTAGATAAGGAATTCTAAGCAAGGGTGGAGGAGGAAGATGATAACATTACAGACTTTTCTCTTTCAGTTCCTGCTCTCTGAAGCTTGCCTTCATGCTCTGAATTTCCCTCAAGGAGAGCCACTTAGTAACCATGTCCTTGGCTGGTGTTGACTCTTGTTTGAAAGTTTTCTGCTTTGAATAAAAAGTCTTTGATTTTTTTTCCTTCTGCCCTTAAAATAAAAATGCTGTAGTTAAGTGCCCTGGGTCAAATTCTGCCCTTAGTTACTATTTCTATGGCATTTGTATTGTACACGTAAGCAAACCCTGAAGTTGATTCCATTACAAAGTTTTAATAACAGCTTACGTCTGTGGATCATTTTATATTGTAGAAAATGATTGCATGTACATTTGTTCATCTGATACACACACACACACAACTATGCAGTAGGTAAGGCAGAAATATTTAGTCCTATTTGACAGGCAAAGTAACTGAGATTCAGAGAGGTTAAGTGGCTGATTCAAGGCTACACAGGCATGGATAGGGCTCAAACCCAGACCTCCCAATTCTTAAAACTGTGCTAAGGAGGGTTTTGGTTTGCTCTGGTTTCTGATGATTATGGAATTACAAATACATATACAAAGATAGATTATTATATTATTCCCATACAGTGCTTCCAAAAGATGTGAAAAGTGAGGAAGAAAACATAATTGAGTGAAAGTAACCAAATTTGTGAAATGCAGGACACAGGTAAGAATCTTGCAGGAACTGTTTCGAAGGAATATGATAGATTGCACACCACTAAGGAGCAATGACTGAGGCTTACTTATTTTTGCATTTTGGATAATCCCCAACACAGCATCTTGCACCCACTGAGTACTGAATGTATAAAGGAATGAATGAGTACAATTACCTAAAGTCCTGGAGGAAGCTTGCCAAGGAATTGAGGTGGCTGGGAGAACTTACTGGAAGTTTAATGAAAAAAAAAAGTTTAATAAAGAGTTTAATGAAAATTTCATTAAGTTCTTCAGGAAAAAAAGACCCAACTAGCTAACTGGAGCTTCTGCTTCCGTGCAGCCAGAGAACAGGAAGAGGGGAAGAAATAGATAAAAAGCTGGCCTTGATTTGCTGTGACTTTCATTCCATCCACCTGAGAATTGTGTGGTTGATAATAGATGCAAAATAGAGTGAACAACTTGTGCTGAGAATTTCCTTTTTTTTTTTTTTTTTTTGAGAATTTCCATTTTTTTGAAACCTGTCGTCGTTTTGCTGTATATAGTGACGTTAATGACCCACCAATTGATCTGAATGTCTGGGGTCAATTGGGGCAGCGCCTGGCCCAGAGCAGGTGCTCAGTAAATGTTATTGGAAGAATGAATGAAGGTCAGGTGTTAACCAGACAGAAGCAGCCTGGCAAGCAGGGAGGCCCCGGAGAAGCACCGTCCTAAGCACTCTCTACCCTAATTGCCACTAAAGAGTGGGACTTGCAGGTTGGAGGAACAGCACCCCTTTGTCACTCTCTCCTTCAGACTTAGGAAGGGGGAAACCCCACAAATTACAAGAAGCTCTTTTGGCCAGAGCTGCTTAGGAGGTTGTATGCTGGTCACATCACCAGTGACATCCACTGGTGCTTCTGAGGTCAACTTTTCCAAATATCTGTAGAGGGTTATGATGATTTATTTTACGATTTGATAAGGTAAACTGGAAAATTCTAAATGGATTCATAATTTAAATGTTTAAAGGAAAGCTGTAAAAATTATTAGGTGCAATAAAGAATAGACATACATACTTCAGTAAATTGAAGAATTCTTTTGTATATTTTGCACCTAAACTTACTGGTTTCCTAATTGTTTTTTTTCATATTTCCAATTTTGTTTAAAGTCAGGTTACCTATACTTTGTAAATGTCGATTAGGTTCAGTTGATTGATGGAGCTGTTCAGTTCAGCTATGTCCTTACTGATTTTCTGCCTGCTGGGTCTACTAACTACTGATGGAAGGGTGTTGATGCCTCCAGCTATAATAGTGGACTTGTCTATGTCTCTCGGCAGTTTTTGCCTCATGTATTTTGATTCTCTGTTATCAGGCACATATACAGTAAGGATTGTTATGCCTTCTTAAAGAAGTGACTCCCCCTTATCATTATGTAATACATCTCTTTATCCATGATAATTTTCCTTATTCTGTAGTCTGAAATTCATATGCTACCCCAGCTTTCTTTTGGTGGGTGTTGGCATGGGTCTGTCTTTCTCCAACCCTTTACTTTTCACCTGTCTCTGTGTTTATACTTAAAGTGGGTTTCTTGGATCTTATTTTTTAATTCACTCTGACAGTCTATATCTTTTCATTGGTGTTATTTAGACCATTCATGTATAAAGTGATTATTGATATAGTTGGATTAATATCTACCATGTTTGTCACTGTTTTCTGTTTGTTGCACTTGTTCTTTTTTAAAATCTTATCCTATTTTTCTGCCTTCTCTAGTTTTTTGTTTTTTTTTTTTTTTTGCAGTACGCGGGCCTCTCACTGCCGTGGCCTCTCCCGTTGTGGAGCACAGGCTCCGGACGCGCAGGCTCAGCGGCCATGGCTCACGGGCCCAGCCGCTCCGCGGCATGTGGGATCCTCCTGGACCTGGGCATGAACCCGTGTCCCCTGCATCTGCAGGCGGACTCTCAACCACTGTGACACCAGGGAAGCCCTCCCCTATATTTAGAAAGACGTCTACTGATCTATTTTTCCCTTCCTTCTGGTAGAGTGTTGAGAACACTAAAGCAGAGAGTTACCAAGGATGGGAGACAAGTGATGGAATTCAAGCTGCATCATTCTTAGTTCCTAACCCTTTATGCTATAAACTGTGTGCTTGTCAGATACACTCCTCCTTCCTCTTGACTGGGTTATGATAGAAGAAAATACTACCAGGAAAAGAGATCTGAACAAGCCCTTCTACTCTGCCAAGGGTTTCATTTAAGCATATGCACAAACAAGTCGCATAAATCAAAGGGCTTCAAAGTCTAGAGGAGGGAGGTGTAGTTGCCTTGTTGAAAGAAAGCCATTCATGGAATATATGTGAGTGGAGACAAGGGAGGGAGAGTCACTTGGCTAGATCTCAAGATATGACCAAACCCACTTCAGATGGCAAAGTTCCACTGTTTTCAGACAGAAAAAGTTAAACTCAGCAATTACCCTGATGGCCAAGTCAGCCTTGAGCCCAGGACATGGAGCTTGAAGGGGGAAAAATGGGAGAAGAATCTGGAAGGTTTCATCTCTGGAATTCTCACACTTTTCTGTTATCCAGGCTGCCTTTCTCTAGTTCTTGTGACACAACCCTCTCTTCTGTCTCCCTGAAATATTCAGTACCCAATCTTTGAAAGTCTAACTCTCAGCTAGTGGTCAGCCACAGTAATCTTGACCTTCTTGTTTGCATCTTAGAACATGCAAAGGTATGACCTTCCCAAGGAGTATGCAAATTTTGACAAGGGGTACCTTAGCATGAAGAAACTTCTAAGATAGTAACCCAGGATATAGAGAGTATATTTTTCAGGCAAAGGATCCTACCTGTACCTCTCATACGATACTCCCTAAATGGTTGTGTGTCCTCTCTTTTCATAAAAATTATTTACCCTCAATCCCTTTTATTAGTGGGCAGAGGAAAAGTTTAATAATCTCTTTAGAAAAGAAACGTCATTTTAGGAACACAGGAAAAGTGCCAAAGGAGTGCATCTCTATAAGAGAAAACACTGGGATACAGCCAAAGTATCATACTTGTCCTTGAAAGGACAGCCAAATGCCATTATTCAGAGCATAAAATTTTCATTTGGAAACTGATGGAGAAGTTTTTCAGAGAAAAGAGAAACTTGTGAAAAAACTATTTAAATCCAATGTAGAGTAACTTCCTAGTTTTCACCTTTTTCCCTTATTTCATTTTTCAAAGCAATACTCTTCTATATTTTGGGGAAAATATTAGAACCCAGATTACTTTTCTCTATCATGACTTTATTCTTGTCCACCTCCAATATGACTCTGAAGTGGAACTTCTGAATGTCAATCCTGGACAAAAGCTCATATTGTAAATGAAAAAAGAAATCTTTATTTTTAACAAGGGAAAAAATTCCAGGAATTTTTCATCATTGAGTGGGGAAGAACACCACACATCTACAAGCCAAAACCTGTAATAATGCATTTAATCCTAGGCAATTCTTTTCTAGAAAGATAGTTAGAAAACAGAGGGTAATTCAAAGAGGTGTAATGTCTAACACTATTTCAGTGATGGAGTTAAAGGAAAATATTAAAAGACATTTTGGATACCATGGACTTATTTTTAGTTATTTAGTTGCTTTTTAGTTAGTTAGTTGTTATAATGGCATTGTGGTTAAATTTTAAAATGTCCATAAATTCTGAGATGTATCCTAAAGTATATAGGGGTGAAAGGACATGATATTTGGAATTTGCTTTAACACACTTCGGAAGAAAGACAGAAAGCGCAAAAGAAAGGAAGAAAAAGAATAGATAAATCAAACATGAAAAAATTGTGATTTTGAATCTGCATGATGGGTATATGAGGTGTGCTCATTTCCTGAGGCTGCCTCAAAAAATTAAACTTGGGCGCTTAAAACAACGGAAATTTATTCTGTTACAATTCTGGAGGCTGGAAGTCTGAAATCAAGGTGTCAGCAGGACCACATTCCTTCTGGAGGCTCTAAGGGAGGATCCTTCCTTGCCTCTTCCAGCTTCTGGCGGCTCCAGGCATTCCTTGGCTTATGGCTGCATCACTCCAATCTCTGTTTCCTTGGTCACATGGCCTCTTTCCTGTGTCTGTGTCTTCTCTTCTGTTTCTTATGAGAATACTTGTCATTTGATATAGGGCCTCCTGGATAATCCAGGATGATCTCTTCTCAAGATCCTTAATTACATCTGCAAAGACCCTTTTTCCAAATAAGGTTACATTCATAGATTCCCAGGGTTAGAACATAGACATACCTTTGGGGAAGCAGGGGCACCCCAAATGGAGTCAGGCAGTCATATCTTCCACCGGCCTCTCCTGGACATGGCTGGTAGGACCAGGAAGGGGTGCCTGACCCAAACAGGTATGGGCTGTTCCTGGGCTGGCCATGACTTTTAGCCTGAACATGGCCAGGCAGCTGCTCTCTGCCAGCAATTTGAACTAAAAAGCAGCAAGAAAAGGAGTTGGCAGCTGGAAGGACAGAAGCCAAAAAATGCAGAGACAGATACCCAAGGTAGCTTTGTGGCCATGAGGCCAAGCCAAAGATAAGAAGGACCGAGTGTCCCCTGAGGGACTACAGGAGGCTCAGGTCCCTGGACCAGCCCCCATTCCTGGCTCCTAGGTTTAGGGACAGTGCCTATGAATTGTTATAATAGCTCCCATTTTTCTCAAGGTAATTTTACTTTCTTGCATCCAAACTATCTAACCCAGAATAATATAATCTTCCCTTAACCTCATAGTATGCTGGATTGTGCTTTCTTTTTCCAGCCTAAATTCCTGGCTGATTTTAGTAACATACAGTTTATGTTCACTGGAGAGCATTTGAGACACATTGACTTATACCAGAAACAGGAGGTGTGCATGGCAGCCCACCCTTCTGGGAAATTACTGAGCTTCTCAAACTATACAGAACACCTAACCTCAAATCCTAACGCCTGGAGATCAAGACTGGCAGTGGCAAGCTGTCCAGGGCACCGGTCTGGTATGTGTGAAGAAGAAACACCTCCACTACCTGCAGCCCCACTTCCTCATATCTTTTGCCATCTTTTCCTTGTTTCCAGCCAAAACTTGCTGTCACTCACTAGCCCACCTTTTAGATCTTCTCTGATACGCTTCTCCATGCTAAACGTGCAAGTGACACGTTTCACGTTCTCTCCTCTTCAATGTTGTATCAACATTGAAATTACTGATAATTTCTTAATTCTTGGTTTTCAAACTGGAGGGAGAGGGAGAACAAACAAGGGAAAAGTAAGAGAAATAATCTCTCTGTTATGAGGCTGCAGAGGCAGGGGTTGATTGCTGTTTGAAAGGCATATTAAATTTTTTTTTAAAGTGACGTGTCACTTTTTTTTAATATAAATTTTTTATTTTATTTATTTATTTTTGGCTGCATTGGGTCTTCATTGCCGTGCGCAGGCTTTCTCTAGTTGCAACAAGCGGGGGCTACTCTTCGTTGCGGTGCATGGGCTTCTCTTGTTGCAGAGCACGGGCTCTAGGCGTGCAGGCTTCAGTAGTTGTGGCTCACGGGCTCTAGAGCACGGGCTCAGTAGTTGTGGCGCAGGGGCTTAGTTGCTCTGCAGCATGTGGGATCTTCCCGGACCAGGGCTCAAATCCATGTCCCCTGCATTGGCAGGTGGATTCTTAACCACTACACCACCAGGGAAGCCTGGCATATTAAAAATTATAACAAACATTTATACTGGAAAAAATTTTAAGTAATACAAAGTCCCAGTGGTAAAGTTCAATTAATCTTGGCTGGTGGCAAAGCACTGAGTACGATAGACCTCAGGAGTCTATGTGAGAATCTCAGCTAGTACAGGTTGGAGATGGTGAGAAATGGAAGTGGAGTTTTATCTAAGAGAGCAGAGGCTTGAAACGATCGAGAAACCCTACCTTAACCTAAGTGGTATAAATTAGATGTCGCAATGTCAAGTTTCAGTACAGTCCCAAGTCTTTCTGGCCTCTCCAAATACCCTCACATGGTGGACACTTACTTCAGTTGCTTCTGTGTGATGCTTTCTCTCGACTTTCTTCTCATCTTATCAGTTCTCTGAATCCTGACCCTTATTTTCCTGTATGGATGGCTCTCTCTTTGGCTGATATTGGGAAGCAAAATTAGGGCATCTGCACAATCTTTCTTCTATGTTAATGACATTGATTAGTCTAAGAATGAAATATTTGTCCAAAATTGCTTGCGAAGGTTAATAACAGAAGCTGGTTGTGACACACCCAAAGAGGCAGTAAAAACCCAGCATTTAGAGAGAATAGATACTTTCAAAGAAACAAGAACTTGTCAAAGAAACAAGAACTGCGTCTCTCATCCACTGAACGATGGAGTTGTCCTCTAAGTTCTAACATTTAGTGACTGGAAATGTCAGAACTCAACAAGTGATGATTCTGTTGTTTTCTTTTTTCACATATGAATGCTAAAATCTAATTTATTTTCTTCCATGGTGAAAGTTCCTCAAGTTAGTCAAAATCAGGCTCCAAATGTGTACACATTCATCTTTTTGCCTTAAAAGCCAAAGATGTACCTCAATTTATTTTTTAAAAAATTGGTTTTATCTTCTGAAAATATCTTCTGTTTTTAAATTAAAAAAATTTTTTTTATTGAGGTACAGTTGATTTAAAATGTTGTGCTAGTTTCTGGTGTACAGCGAAGCGATTCAGTCATATGTACGTATATATCTATTTTTTTTCAAATTCTTTTCCCTTATAGTTTATTTCAAAATATTGAGTAGAGTTCCCTGGGCTATACAGTAGGTCCTTGTTGGTTATCTATTTTATACATAGTAATGTGTAAATATTAATCCCAAACTCCTAATTTATCCCTCCCCTCCCAAATGTTATCTTCTTAAATGCAAATTCCCGATGTTAATGAGAATCTTCAGGTATAGTAAAGAGACCTACTGGCTGTTTGGTTTGGGAAATTTTAATTTAATAACTTTTGATCCTCAATCTATTTATGAAATGTTTAGAGTATGACTTAGTCACAGGGCTTTGGTGAGACATAAGTGAATTTTCTTCGGTGGTAAATAGCACTGCTGTCCTTTCAATTGTTCAAGCAAGAAACTTATGAATCATTCCCAATGCCTCCTGCTCTCTCACTCTCCACATTCAATCCAAAAACAAATCTAGTAGATTCAACCTTCAAAATGTATCTCAAGCTTTTCCACTTGTCTCCCTTGCTACAGCTATTATCGTTTTAGACACCTTAGTTTCTTACTGACTATTACTCTAATCTCCTGACTGGTTTCTCCACTTTTACTTTTACATCCCCATTCTCCTTACCACATAGATGCATGGTTTTTAAAAGCACAAGTTATGCCACTCTCCTGCTTAAACCTTTCTGATGATGGCTTTTCACTGTATTTTATTTATTTATTTATTTTAAATTAATTTTCATTGGAGGTTAGTTGCTTTACAGTGTTGTGTTAGTTTCTGCTGTACAGCAAAATGAGTCAGCTATACATATATTGATATCCCCTCTTTTTTGGATTTCCTTCCCATTTAGGTCACCACAGTGCACTAAGCAGAGTTCCCTGGGCTATACAGTATGTTCTCATTAGTTATCTATTTTATACATAGTATCAATAATGTATATATGTCAATCCTAGTCTCCCAATTCCTCCCACCCACCCTTCCCCCTTGGTATCCATACATTTGTTTTCTACGTCTGTCTGTATTTCTGCTTTGCAAATAAGATCATCTCTACCATTTTTCTAGATTCCACATATATGCGTTAATATATGATATTTGTTTTTCTCTTTCTGACTTACTTCACTCTGTATGACACTCTCTAGGTCCATCCACGTCTCTACAAACAATCCAATTTTGTTCCTTTTTATGGTTGAGTAATATTCCATTGTACATAGATGCCACATCTTCTCTATCCATTCATCTGTCGAAGGACACTAAGGTTGCCTCCATGACCTGGCTATTGTAAATAGTGCTGCTATGAACACTGGGGTGCACGTGGCTTTTTGAATTATGGTTTTCTCATGGTATATGCACAGTAGTGGGATTGCTGGGTCATATGATAGTTATATTTTTAGTTTTTTAAGGAGCCTCCATACTGTTCTCTATAGTGGCTATATCAATTTACATTCCTTCCACTGTATTTTAAAAATGACATCTTTCTTAAGATTTGATTCACATACCATAAAATTCACCCTTTTACGCGGGCCTCTCACTGTTGTGGCCTCTCCCGTTGCGGAGCATGGGCTCCGGACGTGCAGGCTCAGCGGCCGTGGCTCATGGGCTCAGCCTCTCTGCGGCATGTGGGATCTTCCCGGACCGGGGCACGAACCCGTGTCCCCTGCATCGGCAGGCGGACTCTCAACCACTGCACCACCAGGGAAGCCCTTCATGTGCATATTAACTGTATACCCAACATTTAACACAATGCCTGGCTCAAAGTGGTAATTCAATAAATGTATTATTGTATGGAATTAAAAGAAGGGATAAAATCAGAACTTAGAAATGTATAAAATACTACAGAAATATAACACATTTTTGTTATTATTATTAATTGCACAATACTATTTATGAATTTGCTTATTATTAGAAATCAGGTGTCACTGTTTTAAAAACACTGGATTTCTTTAATGTGGGCAAAAATGATGATGGTAGATAGAAGCCCAGAGAAAAAGTGCATCCTATTTAATGCATAACGTTTTCATTTGGCTATTGTTTAATTTTTAAGTATCTTGCAGTATTCTGGAGGACTTTCAGGCCCAAATGGCTTCGAATGTCAAAGGCATTATTTCTTAGAAGGTACTTAACTTTGGCGTAGTACTTTGTACACAAGGGGTGCTAATGAAATAAGTAAATGTTTGTTTATTTACTCACATATTTATTGACATTTATTGAGTACCTGGTATATGCCAGGCATTTGTGAAGCCCTTAAGATTCAGAGCTAAGTAAAAAGCTCTTGACTTAGGGGTTTAGAGAATGCATCAGGGATTTCAATAGACAGCAATGAGGACAGGGAGAGAGGTATGTATATAGGTGGTGCCAGGAAAGGAACAGCAGGACAGATGAAAGATGACAATAGTCTAAACCAGGAGTTGCAAACTCAGTGCCTCAGGAGCCAGGTGGGCTTGGTGCGAGATATTAAATGTAGTGGAGTCTGTGGCCAGGGAAGATGGCATACTCAGTTTGAAGACATTTACATTCAATTTAAAAACAAAACTACTGTGGCAGCCAAACAAAATACTTCTTTAGGCTCCTTTGGCCAACAGTCTGAGCCGAAGCAAAGCCAGTAGCAGAGGGAAAGAAGAGTCAGAACCGTGCTGCTGAGCTGGGGTCGGCTAGTACTAGCTCAAGAGGACTTGCTGGGCACATCGCTTCCCAGCTCTGTTCTGTTACTTGGAATCAGTCATGATGGTGAGAGTATTTACACCACGGAAATAGGCAAATGCTGCAAATCAGGACTTTTTACCAACCCCCTTTGGAATGGGAGACAAGAGGTGGAGGGGAATCAAAGCTGACTCCCAGGGGTGTCAGTTACTCTCACTCCTGTTAACGTCCCTAACTCTTAGAAACATAAATGATAAGAGTGGATCAGCTGTAATTCCTTTACATTTATTAGGCTATTGGTAGCCAACACTGAAAACAGTTACTTAAATGTTAAAAAAAAAAACCTAGAAATGTACTCCTATTTGAAGAAAGAATAATATTTTCACTTAAGTTTTAGAAACTGCTTCCTTCTTCCTTTAAAAATATTGTTATAAGCACAGTGTTCTTTATTTTGTTTGACTTGTGAGTGTATAGACCATTCTGATTCTAACTCTGGCCCTGTAGACAAGCTATACCTGGACTTCCTTTTAGTTAAAAAAAAGTTTGGGAGAAGGTGTAAGGAATGTTGAGGGGATTGAGAAGAAATAGAATTGGAGAGAACCTCTAGGCTTCAAATGACCCCCAGAATTCAGGGCCCCAAATTCCTAAATCCTCTCCAGTTGAGCAGCTGTCCTCCCATGTGAGTTTTTCAAGGGACATATATGCACAGGCTCAGGAACACTTTATGAAAACGACTTTGGGTCCTGAGCGTCAGTATTGTGTTCTAGTGAGCTAAACTGGACCTTGTTTGTTGCATTGTCTTATCTTGCTTCTCTGGCTAAGGCTCTTCCCCAGGCCAGAATGAACAAATATCTCTCACATGCATAGCCACTCCCACTTCCGTGGCTGTAGTGGCTACTGTGGTATGCTACCCAGATTTCCCTTTCAGGACCCATGCATGCATTCTCCCAAGTGCTAGGAGTGTTGGTCGCTGATGGCTTATAATTGTATCCTCCAAGAGTCGCCTTACCCAAGGTTACAGCCCTCCAGGGTCAGTGTTAGGGAGGGCTGGAGAAAGGGAGTAGTGTTCAAGCCTGTCACTGCCTGATCTGGGACAACCTAGGTCCAGAGATCCCCCCATGAAATTGGCTAAGACCTTTGTTGCCGCTGCAATGTCTCATATTGCTTCCCTTATTTCATTACAGGTGTTGTTCTCGAAGATGCTTCCTGCAAGCAACTCTCTGAATCTCAGAGTTACTTTTTGTGGAATCCACCTAGAACAGTGGCCATTTCGGAATATGTTACTGATCAGTCATGTTGCTTGCTTTTTCTTGCTGAGCAGGGATAAATCTTAAGGGTCCTCAAAATAGCCCTCTATGTAACTACAAAAAAATGACTGGATGATAAACAAGTTGAATCCCTTTTATCATCCCTGCCCCAAGCCCTCATTTTAATATCAGTTCTCTAAATCTTAGTGTTCTAGTGGCAAGAAGAGACAAGGAGAGACAAGCCTAAGGAAAGTGCATCAATGAAAGAAGAGAGCTACTTGAATCTAAAGCCTTGAGCAAAACCTATCTAAATTGTTTTCCCCCAATTATCCATTGTGTCCCCCAGGTGGGAGACAGCCTCGAGCCAGTCAGCTATTTAGGGGAAACCAATCCAAATGGGTCAATCCTAGAAAAGGACCTGCCACTTACTTTCAACAGCTCTACTGTCTGTCCCACCAAATTTCCACTCCCTCAAACCAGAGCCATAAAATAGCCTTGGCCTTGACCATTCATACCAGAATCCAAGAACTCTCCCTTGAGGTCAACACGGACTAAAAATCTGGTGACCTGTGATCTATTCCCAACACTTCCAAGAAAAGCTGCCTATGTTAGAATAAGACACTGGGTGCTAGTTTGCTCAATTTTAAAATATCTTGGTTAGATAATAAGAACCTAAATACTTGCTTCATTATAGGACCTTAGTCAAATCCTTTGGTATCTCTGAACATTGTTTCTGAATCTATCAAATGGACTGTATTTGTCAGAATTTTTTCGTTGTGATGTCAGAAACACAACAGAAAATAACTTACACAGCCACCCCAGGCTCACATCTTTCTAGCTAAACAACTCCAGAGTGAAACAAGCTTCTGTCTCCAGGAGACACTCTGAGTAGTGAAGCTGGGGTCACAAACCATCCCTGAGACAGTCACTGTGGCTGGATGGAGTCCATATACCCTTATAGTCAGGGAGGAGGGGACACCACCGCTGGTACTACACAGAGTAGAGTAAGGGTGGTTTTCTTCAAGGAAAGACACTGGTAAATAAAAACATGTTTACTACACTACAAAAGCCCAACATAATAATGAAGAAGATGATGAGAGTGATAATAATAATAAGGCCACACTGAGGCACTTAATCATGAATTTTCTGAAAACTGGGGATAAAGGGAGGATTTAGTTAATTTTGGATAATTATCTTCAAATATGCTCCTTGCTGAGGATTGAGATGATTATGGTATGTTTTCTGCAAATGCTCTCTTCTCTTATTGAAAGCCATTATTATTTTCCTTCCTTTTGCCCTTTGCATTCTGCTCACCATAAAATAATAAGCCAAATCTCTTTTTATTTGCCGGCAGAGAATTGTCAAATATACGGGGGACTCATTCACAGAGCAGAATTCTCAAAGGAAAGGTCTGGAGTCCTGTTGCATGTTAGGGTTGACTAAAGCAGCTAACAAACCTCAGCCAAGTGATGCTTTTAAATTCATAACTCAATTGGAATATTTCTTCTTTTTTTTTAAGGCGTCTTTCTTTTGAAAGGCTATTTTTCAAACCCTCTAATGAAAAAGCTGGGGAATATTGCTATCAATTCTTCCTTTCCTCCCCAAGCAAATAGCATTCCTCTGCCTTGAACAGATGGGGCTCTGTATGATAAATAACCCAGTGTTTCAGTCCAGCAGCGGATGGCACTGACATCTTGTCCTCAGTGTTTATAAGCTGGGCTGTCCCTCTGCTTTCATTTCCTCTGACTAGACTGGAGCAGTGTTCAAGAACTCATAAATGGCGGGGGTTAGTTCCAGCCATCCTCGCATGCCAGCCATTCTTTAGGACAATGATAAGGGTGAGTGCCTTCTAGGAAGGATTCTGGAGAGGGTGGGAGGTGCGGAGGAGGAAAGAGAGCAGAGCCTCTCATGCCTGCACTGTCTTAGTGCTCACTATATTAATAGCTCAGGCACTGACTGCTGCCGTTAATTGCTATTCCCAGAGGGTTCAGCTGAGTTTCCATTTACAGAGGCAGCTCTAACAAAGAGGGCACACACATATGTACACCACACGCACACACACACACAGACACACACACTGTACACACTATACACGCACACATGCCACTATTCCTACTCCTCCAACTCTCTCCTGATTGGCTTCCTTGGAAGCCCTCAGACTCCCCATCATTACTATAAAGAATGTCAATCATTACTGAGTGAGAAAATCACCCATCTCTTCAGGAACATCAGACAGAGTGTTTGCTGTTCTAATGATTTCACCTGCACTGGATGGAGCTTAGCATATGATTAATGTGACATCAAAGTCCCCTTTGTCACGCTCTTGCAGATAAGGGCAGCCTGCAGCAGCTACCTTCCAAAGGAGAAGGGATAGACTATGTAACAGTAAACGATGGAAAGAGAAAATAAATTCTGGAGCAAAGGGATAAGTTTACATTTCCAAACCTGCAATTTGTTCCTATGTTGTTGAATATTCTTCAGATGTATTGTGGGTTGGTTCAAAACCAATGATGTTTACATATTTCTGCGTATAAACATCTTTGGATGCAATTTTCCTTTCTGCCTCTGTTTGACACTCATTTTAAAAAAACTCCATGTAATTAGGACCAGTTGCCAAATGCTTAATGTACATGATCTCTAAACAGTCACAACCTCAACAAATCTTTCTTGATAGGCTCTGAGTGCTGGGTGCAGGGGATTCTTGCCCTCATGGAACTTCCAGTCTGGCCATTTAACAGCCTCATGAGTGTGGAATCCAAGTTGCTTGGGGTCAGAAATGGGAGGAGCGGCTCTTTAAGAAAGAGAATATAGGGGGAATTCCCTGGCGGTCCAGTGGTTAGGACTTGGCTTGTTCACTGCCAAGGGTGCGGGTTCGATCCCTGGTCAGGGCATTAAGATTCTGCTAGCCGCACTGTGCAGCCAAAAAGAAAAAAGAAAGAAAGAGAATATAAATTTACTATGCCAAATATTTACTTAGAATGAATACAGAAATTACAAAAAAATGTAAAAGAGGCCTATCTGAGTGAAAAACCCATCTCAAATGTTTCATAGTAAATCCTCTGATGGGGAGGTAGGTAGTGTCTTATCTCAGTTTTACAGACACAAAAAACTGACGTTGCATGAGACAATGTCTGATTTGGGGTCCATAAGATTAAGCATTGTACTGCTCCTCAATCCAAGGAAGTATAATCAAGGCCCGGAGGGTATGTAGGTGGAAACAACTTTTCCTCAGCCAAGGCGCGGCTCAGATTCTGCTGGCAGGAAAAACAAGATACTGCCCAGACATCTCTGCTTCCATCCAAACCAGGGGACAATATGACCCCTTGAAACATTTATTACGATCTTAGTCTTGTTTTTCTTGGGGTTCAGGTCCTTGCAGTTTGGACATTTCTTTGCAGTTGGGCCTGGTTTAAAATTCCATATCTGATATTCTGTGACTTGCCTGTAGAATAAAGAGGACGAACCAGGTTATCTTTTCCCAAACTTTTCCTCAGAGCATTAGACCCACAGGATGTGTACAAGCATTGTGACAAAGAGGCGCGTGGACACATTAGCTTGGGAATGCTGGATGAATGAAAGTGAAAACTGATTTCTTTAGTACTGGTCTCTTTAGGGGCTTTATTTCGCTAACGTGCACAGTTGCCCTCCAAGCGGGAAATATAGCATGCAGCTTTTCCCAAACTTACTCTGTTTAACAATTATTTATTGAGTGCTTACTATGTGCCAGGCAGTGTTCTAGATGCTGGGGACACAGCAGTGAGTGAATGACATGATACAGAACCTCTTCTCTCCCAGAGTAGCATACAAGACCAGGGTTTCATGACTCCACCTTGGGGGAGACTAGGCTCAATATTCTCTGAGTCCCTTCCATTTCTAACATTCTGTGAACAACGATAAGCAGCCATTTGGTCACCCCAGCTTTGGACAGTGTTTCACCTACAGTCTCAGCCCCACCTAGTTCTTGAGCCTTAATTTAGGAGGTGCCTATTTCCTCAAAATAAAGCCCCCATACCCCTTTCGTTTTTGGCCTCCACCCACGTTTCCAGTCTCGTCTCCTCCTATGTCCTGTGTGTTCCAGCCACACTACTGTTTTTCGTGTTTCCAAACAATCCATGCTTCCTTGTGCCTCTGGGCCTTAGCATATGGTATGAACCTCCTTCACCTTGTTCACTCAGCAAATCTCTGTTCATTTTTTATTGGAGTAAAATTCACATAACATAAAATTAACCATTGAAAACTATACAATTTGATGGCATTTAGTACATTCACAATGTTGTGAAACCACTACCTCTATCTAGTTCCAGAACATTTTCATCACCCCAAAAGAAACCCCATACATATTAAGCAGCCATTCTACTTTCCCGCCTCCCCTCAGCCCCTAGAACCTACTTTCTGTCTCTGTTTTGGATATTTCATGTAAATGAAATCATATAATATGTGACATTTTTGACTAGCTTCTCTCAATTAGCATAATTTCAGTACTTTATTCCTTTTATGGCTGAATAATAGTCCATTGCATGGATAGACCACATTTTGTTCAGCTATTCATTAGTTTATAAACATTTGGGTTGTTTTCACTTTCCGGCTATTATGAATAATGCTGCTAGAAACATTCACATACAAGTTTTTGTGTAGACATCAATTCTCTTTGGTGTATACCTAGGAGTGGAATTTCTGGGTCATATGACAATTCTGTTTAACTTTTTTGAGGACCTGACGACCTGTTTTCTACAATGGCTGCACCATTTTACATTCCTACCAGCAGTGTAAGAGGTTTCTAGTTTCTTTCTGTTCTATTTTTTTTTTAAGACTCAGCTCAAGCTTCATCTCCATTGTAAAGCTCACCACAGCATCTTTTTTTTTTTCTTGTAACAAGATGAGTTTAATAGTTATTTCATATCAAAAAATAGCCAGAAAGAGTATACAACACAAATATAGTGAGATCCATAATAAGTTTCCCTTACTTTTTAAGTTCACCATAGCATCTTTTGTGTCCTTGCACTGGTCACTCTGTATTTCTATATTGGTCTCGCACACCAGAGATCTCCTCAAATGTGATCCAATTACTTCCTCATATTTATATGCCCAGTACTAAGCCTTCAATCAAAACTTGTTGAAGAAATGAATGAATGAACTAGCAGATAATGTCTGAAATTAGTTTTTCAATGTTTAACCAGTGTGTTGTGTGGGGCAATGTCTTGGTATCCTCTTGCTTAGCACCTGCTACCTCTCCCTAATCCCTATCTTTGTTATCCAGTCTGTAAACCTGGGTATTTTTGCCCTAGCCTCCTAATTAATTCCCCAGTTTCCTCTTGAGACTGAAGTCTGCCTGAATTTCAGTCCCCTTGTCTGATTCCTGAAAATGTAATGGATTTATCCAGCCACCACGATCCACTCTGGGGAGTGAGCCCTATCACACAGGCAGACCTGTCAGTTATTAAAAATCCCTCAAGATTTTTAATAACTGGCTCAAGATTATTTAATAACTGGCTCAAGATTATTCTCCCCACATCAGATATAGATACTGCACGACACTGAACTCAAATGGCCACAACTTTTAGAACACCCTCTGCAGGGCTATGAGCGGAGGGCTATCACAAAGAACAAACCTTAGAGCCCAGTTCATTGGCTTATCTTCACCTCATTCCAGATCATCGTTCTTCCTTCTCTCCTGCTTCCTCCTCTTCCATCTTTTTTATTCGTCCTCTTCCTCCACCCCCTTCTCTCCTCCTTTTTCTGTCTCATCCTTTTTTTCTTCCTCTTCATCTCCACATCCTCCACAGCCCTTTGTATGCTTCCTGATCTTATAATCAAAGTTGTGACAATCTCTAGATTTTTCCGTCTTCTACCGCTAACAAGGTCAGACTCTTCTTGATGATGATGATGATGACAGTTAACAGACGTTTCCTCTTCGCATATACCATCTGTCATCCTTACAAAGCTCTCTGTGAGCCTGAGAAAGGATGTGTATCTTGCCCAAGGCCATACAATTAAAAAAATGGATCTGGGATTTCAACCTATGTCTGTCTGGATCTAAAACCCATCCTTGTTACACTCCACTGCTCTAATTCCCCTGATATGAGTTTCCTTGCTACGACTACCACAACCTTCTCCCAATTCCAATAGAACCGTGATCTTTTTCGAAAGGAAACTGCCAACAGCCTGGTTAATACCTCACACGTGACATTCTTACCCTCAGAGCCTCGTCAGTCAAGACACAGCAGCCACCCCTCCAAGCCTTTTGCCTGTCCTATGTGTTGCTCCTTAAGTTTTGCTAATTTGAACTACTCATTGACAGTTTATTACATTCTGCTTTATACTTAATAGCAACACATATTGATTTATTTTTTTAAATATATGTCATATGCTATTCATACTAATAGACTTGTAAACCTATTGTAGTTTTTGGACGACTGTTTGTCTACCTCTCAAAAGTCATAAAAATATTTACATTCTTTGATTCACTAGTACTATTTCTGGGAATTGATCACAAGGGAAATACGTTTTGAAAAAGCGATGTATAATGATGTTTATACTGGCATTAATAGAATATATATATTTTTTAATGTTTCTTTTTTTAAAAAAACAGGGTATTTATTTATTTATTTATTTTGGCTGTGTTGGGTCTTCGTTGATGTGCACAGGCTTTCTCTAGTTCTGGCGAGCGGGGGCTACTCTTTGCTGAGGTGCACAGGCTTCTCATTGCGGCGGCTTCTCTTTTTGTGGAGCACAGGCTGTAGGCACACAGGCTTCAGTAGTTGTGGCTCGCAGGCTCAGTCATTTTGGCATGCGGGCTTAGTTGCTCCACGGCATGTGGGATCTTCCCGGACCAGGGCTTGAACCCGTGTCCCCTGCATTGGCAGGCGGATTCTTAACCACTGCCCCACCAGGGAAGTCCAATAGGATATTTAAAAAATCAAAGACACCCCCCCCCAACCAAAACCCTAGATATTTAACAGTTCAGAGTGATGGAGTAAATTACATATGAATGATGGGATATTATGTAGCTACTGAAAAGAATAAATGTGATGGTTACGTCTTAACACTGAAACTAGTAAAAGATGTAGGCTACGATTCTGTATACACTATGATCCAACTATTTGAAAGCGACATGCATATATCAATACAGGTTGGAATGGATTTCATAGTTAGAAAATAGATGCAAAGTTAAAGTGGTGAGAGAATGGGTGGGGATTTTTTCTCTCTCTTTTTTTTTTTATCAGAGTTTCTTCTTTGCAACAATTTAAAATTGGTGAAATAGTGGACTGTTAAAGTTCTGAGACAGTTCTAGATGGTGGGTCTCTTCATTAATACTCAAGTTCATCTATAGGTGGCAATGGCTCTTCACCCCAGTGAGCAGTGCCAGTCTTGGGCATGACAGCTCTGGCTTCTCAAGAGGTCTCATGTCAAGAGTAACCTGCCAGAGAATTTTTTTTTTTAACATCTTTATTGGAGTATAATTGCTTTACAATGGTGTGTTAGTTTCTGCTGTATAACAAAGTGAATCAGTTATACATATACATATATCCCCATATCTCTTTCCATTTGCATCTCCCTCCCTTCCACCCTCCCTATCCCACCCCTCTAGGTGGTCACAGAGCACCTAGCTGATCTTCCTGTGCTATGCCCCTGCCAGAGAATTTAATTTGGGATGAATGCATCCCATTGACATTGGAGTGTGAAGCGCCAGGAAACAAAAAAATGGGATTGATTTACACATCATTTCAGCTAGAGTACCAAACTGGGATGGTCTATAAACAGATAGGAACCTTTGAGGCAAACTTAGTAAAAATTAGCAAAGTAGCCTAGTAAAAATTCAGGCTCTCCCCCCAAATTGGAGATTGTTTAATTTTATCCTCCCTAAATTCTTTCTCAGATTAACCCCACCCATATGTTGCTTAGATACATTCTTCTCTGCACAGTGAAAGAGGCAGGAATTTTAATGGTGATAAATTAAATGTCTATAACCAACACACTAGGATCCAAATAGTAAATGTTAATCAGAGCTGTTAAGTAAACCATTAAAAAATTCTTTTTCATACCAACACTTCATCAGCAATGAAATGGACATGACCAATCTAGCCCCAAAGACACTCAGAGGGAAGACTCACCTGCAAAAGTCATCTCAGAGACATTCCAAAACGATTGTGCATCATACAGGCCACAACATGAAAGGATTTGGTCAGGCTGGGAGTCAGCAGTTCTTTTGGGAAGCATTTCATGCTTAAAAACTAATAACATTATCCTGAAACTCAGAGAAAGGATTAATAATGGAGGTTTAACCTTCAGATAACACTTAGATTCTCCAGAATATCCAAATCCTTGAAGACAAAAAAGAGGAAGAATGTTTGCAGTCAAATCATAGCTTTGGAAATGCTGAACTTCCTTTAAAAACGCAGATGGGTGGATGTTGAACTAAATTCAAGGGTGTGTCTATTCATTGGGTGGATCAAGATTATGCATTAGTGCTGCTTCACCTACAGACAACAGGGTGATCTCAGACCCTAGGAACAGCTCTGTCCTCTGGGTACAGCCCCTATGAAGCCCAGGTTGAAATTACTTCTTTGTATTATTTGTCAGCCACCAATTGTTTTTAAGATGAGTATTCCATTCATCCTTACTATGTGACCACTGAAGTCTGAAAGCCCTAACTTACTGCCACACAGATTTAATGATCTCTGTAGTTCAGAGGCAGGATGATGTGCCTAACTGAGAAAAGGAGTGATTCCTAATGCACGACCAGAGACCAAAGCAGGAGGCCAGGAGACAAGGATCCAACATACAACTACAGTTATGATGGGTATGGAGGGAAAGTACCAACACATACATTTCATGGCTATAAGAACAGGAAGCTCGTGTTAGTACAGGTTCTCCAAGAGTCACATGTCAAATGGGGATTAAATGTACAAGGAGTTAAGCAGGAAAAATTCCTATGTGAGAGAAAACGAGGAGAAAGCCGTGCAAGGCTCGTAGGACCATCAGACCATCACGCAAATCTAACATTAAGGGAAGGCGAGAGGGAAGGAAGATCGGGTAGAAGTGTCCTCAACTGCTGTGCAATTAAAGGAAGGCTCAGCAAGCCATCGGGTAGCCCCAAAACCACAGTCAGCTGTAGAGGCGTCCCCTGTCTTGCAGAATGGCCTGCCTTAGCATCTTTGCTTCCCTCAGTCCCCGGCAGCCCTTGGGGGGCATTGCCTCAGCACACACACTTCAGTGGATTTCAGAGCACAGGGCTGGGGTTCTTAGTTACACTCCCCAAAACCGGAGGTCTAGAAAGCCCAGTCTCAGAGCTGCCTCCAAGTTGCCTACAAATCAAAACCCCACTAGTACTGACGAAAGGGTGGTTTGGGTAAGGATACAGATTGTGAATATAGGCAGCTGATGGAAAACAAAAACAAAACGAAACAAGAAAACCAAGAACCGAGCTTTGGGAGAAAGTAAAAGGTGAGCAGAGAAATGGCAGGATCAATTTCTTACCTTAACTATGAGCATAGCCTACTAACCTGCTAACTTGACCCACAAAAACAAAACTGACACTAGCCAGCTATTTTGCTATAGAAAAGTCAACATTCATTGACTAATACTGACAGTTGTTATGGTTTGGACTTTAGCCTCAAAAGACAAAGAAGATTGGATTTAACCAGATGTTGGATTTTAGAATATTTTCCCCAAAGAACAACTGATCTGTTGAATATATTGCTCTGGATGGAGTTGGAATAAATTCATACCAGAATCTTGGATATCTGCCTGTTTATTTTGAATAATACTAGACTAATAAAATACAGGCCAAAGCGTCTCTCTGAGACAGATCAGTCAAATCAAATGAAATATGTGGAAAAAGACCCAAGTGCAAATGAAAATTTACTACATGGTTAAGTTGGCATTTCTAATTAGCAGGAAAAAGATAATTTGATAAATTGTGTTGGAACAACTGGTAGCCATTTGGAAAAAAAATTTTTGAATTCTTACTTCATATGTTATAGCAGAATAAACTCAAGAAGGAGTAAACATTTAAATGTTAAGATAAAATAAAAGTACTCTTGGGAGGATTTTAAAATCCTCTCTGAGTGGCAAAGGACTTTCAAAATGTGAAACAATACCCACGTGCCATGAAAAAATACAAATACTAATCTGACAAAAAGAGTAGTTTTTGCATGGGGAAAAACACCTTGAACAAAAATGGAAGACATAAGCTATAAAAATACTTCTGCAATTTATATTATACAAAGGCCCAATTTCCCTAAAATATGAAGAGATAAGTCATCTATAAGTCAGTAAGAAAGACCATCAACCAATAGAAAAATGGGCAAAGCAGATGAAGAGCTATCTCATGAAAAAAATATATAAATGGTTCTTCAGTATATAAACATGTAAATTCATTCATAATAAGAAAAACAGAAGTTAAAATTATGCTAAAAAGTGAAAAAGCAGAATTTTTCTGAGATGCTAGTTTTTTACTATCATACTGGCAGAGAGGAATAGCATGCTGCTGCCTTAGCTTTGGTCTCCTGAGAAGCAGGGACCAAGATGGGATTAGATACGCAAGAGGTGGATTAGGGGCCTTCCAGTGAAGGCAAAAGAGAGCCTTAGCCCATGATGCTGATCTGACCCCTGGGCAGGCGAGAAGGAAGGAGGAGAGAGGGTTGGATAAGGAGAGTCTCAGGCTTCAGCAGTTCTAAGAGAGTTTGCCCAGGCTGATAGAGAGTCCTTGAGCTAAAGTCACCTACAGAGGAATCCCACGTCTTGCAGGAATGGACCTTCCTTAAAGTCCTGGCTGCGCTTAGCCACCGGCTGGGAGGAGCCTATGGGAAGCCTGGTCTCATTGCACATGCAGTGGTGGATTCCAAACACTGCAGTAATAATTACATTTTCTGCAGCACGAAGTCTGAGTGGTGCATTTTCAAGGCCATCACGCATGCTTTGTCAGCAAAGGTAGAGGGAAATAGGCATTCTACACTGTTGATGTATGTTTGAGAACATTCGCTTTGGCATGGTCTGTAATAGCAAAAGATTGGTAACAACCTAAATGTGCATTCAGTAAGAAACTAATTAAATAAATTATAAAACATCATGCAGCTATAACCAAAGAAGAAGGAAGCTCTTCCTGGACTGATATGAAACAATCCTTAAGATACACTATTAAGTGACAAAGGCAAGGTGACGAACAGTACAAATAGTATGTGAAAATTTGGGTTCAGAGTTTCTAGGTGGGGGGTATAGATGTACAAATTTGCTTATAAATGCAGAGAGCATCTCTGGAGAACACAAGAAACAGGAAACATTCCTTGTCCGGAGGAGCGGAACCCGGCTACTGGGGGCCATAGATGGGAGGGACAATTTTCACTGATTATCATGTTTTCCTTTTGAGTTTTGAATCATGTGAATGCAAAAAATAAACACAAATTTATTTGCATGCATACAAATTTTAAAAGAATGTGTCTTCCTGACTATGCATGCTGTTACTATCCTCAATAAATGAGAAGTGGATACTGTGTCCCTAGGGGATAATTACTCAGCATAAGTTACCTTGGGTCAGCCTCCCAGCTACCGACATAGAAAACTGTCCCCTCACAAAGTCTAAGTACTTAAAATTCACAAACCAATATAAAAAGCTTAAATAAAACGTGTTTTATCCATCAACCTTGACAAATATGCCTTCACAATTGTCTGCAGTGTTCACATTTCAGAGTTTTGCATCCTTCAGGATTTCACTCAGGAATGTAATATTGGGAGAGAGCTGGCCGGTGACCTCCCCCTTCTCTTGCCCTGTCCCACTCCATCCTGAATCATGACCGCCCTCCCACACACACATGTGGACCAGTCGGCATATTCACAGTTCATTTACACCTCTGAAAACATTCATCCTTTGACCACCCCTCAGGGCAGCAGCATTGGCAGCCCAAAGAAAGATGGAACCCGGAAAGAGATGCATATACATTCTGGAAGCAGCATTGAGGCCATTTGGGAATTTCAAGGTATCAGGTATCTGGAGAGCAGACAACAACTGGGGTGGTGGATTTCTAACGTGTCAGGTTGGCTGGGCTGGATGCTATTTCTCAGAAGTCCCTTACCTGGGTGTCTTGTGGGAGACTTGGTGGGTGAAAGGAACAGCAGCCATTGTGTAAGTCACGTGCAAGGTTGCTAGTAGGCTGCCCCACCTCACGCCCACGGGGCAGGAGCCTGCAAACGCTGCATCTCCCCCGGGTCCTCCTCACGCTTCTCTGACTCCTAGTGCAGGTGTGTGTGTGTTTAGCTCCGTGACAGGGGCCCTGGCTTTTGCAGGACACCCATACCATTAAGGTCAGAGTCAACAAGAACTGACATGGGTTTCAGTCTATCTTCATGGGGCTCCTGGGCTCCAGTTTGCCCTTGATCTTCCCACTTATGTCCATCTTCCCTTCCCACTGCCTGCCCTGTGGACTTCAAGCAACAGCATCAGACATGATGACAACAGCCTTACAGAGGCTGCTTAATCACTCCCATTACTGTGCAAGGTCAAAGCCCTACAACAACTCTCTCTCCCTGCAACCCTCCCCACAAATGTGTGTGCGTGTGTGTGTGTGTTTATGTGTAGATATGTACATCCCCTAGTCATTCTGCTTCTCAGGTTGAACCCTAATTCAAAGGTGTGGGCTCAGTGGTCACATCCCCTTGGCCCTGTGGACTTCTTGCCCTATGAGAATGGGCATGGCTGGAGCAGGGCCATCCTTTAAAGCAGAGCACCCAGGTCAGGGGTCACAGGTGCCCAGGAATAAGGGGACACATCCCAGGGTAAGAGGACAGAAGGTGCCTGGAGAAAGGTAACTGTTTAAGACAGATGGTCAGGGGTTATTGTGAAACATTTTGTATTATTTTAACCTTCTGGTTTCTTTATCATGGTCATGCTCCTGTGTTCAATACCATCACTGTGTCTGATCATGAATTATTGACAAAGTTCATTAAAAAACCTAATTTGCTTTGCGCTAGGTTTGCAAATGACCTATTTTTAGGTTCATTATTATCTCCATTTGCAAAGTGCATCTACTTGTTTTGTGAGAAATTACCTGTTTCTAGTATTAGAGCCTTTCGTTAGAAATTTTTTATTTGTATCTATTTTTATTTTTAGACTACTTTATTATGAAATATTCTTAAACTTTATAAATCAAGAGAATATTATAATAAACCCCAACATAACAAGTACCCATATTAACTGACGTGAAGCCACTTCTGCATCATCTGTGATACATATTTGATGAAATATTTAAAGCAAATCCCAGACATCATGATATTTGCCTTTAACTAGTCCAGCATACATCTTTTTAAAAAATGACGTTAATTACATAACCAAAATACTATTATCACTTCACAAAAGTAACAATCTTAAGCACATTTTACTTAATTATCTTCTAATATCCAATCCATATTGAAATTTCACTGACTGGCCCCAAAATATCTGTTCATAGTTGATTTGTTTGAATCAGGATCAAATGCTCCATACACTGGATTTGGTTGTTTTGTTTTAAAGGCTTTTACAGGAAAATTTATTGTCACTCCTTTCTCCCTTCCTCAAACATATGAAGATACTTGACCTTTTATAATAATGATTTCATAGACTGTGGAGGCAATAAATACATATGTATCCAGAGCCTTTGCAAGGTCAATAGATGCTTGAACTTCACTGAGCTCTTGTGGAGGAAGCATTCACATAACCAGCGAGGGTCTCAACAGCCTTACAATCTATTTTTGGAAACACATCTGTCCACCGCCACTACAGTGCATTAGTTCCTCCACAGAAATGTGGGGTTTTCTTATTCAAAAGGGAACAGTCATTTTTAGAGCCATATTTCTTCCATTTGTCTCAGAATTTTGGCAAAGTCTTTAGGAAATGCTTTCTAAAATTACAAAGCTGTACCAGCAGCGCTACCTGGAAAGCAGAGCAAGGGAGTAGGAAATAAACCATCCCTCAGCAAGGGCTTCGTATGGAAACCTGAAATCCTCCTAGCTCCCATGAAAGCACCTTCCCTGGAGAAAGATTTTGCAGGTCAATCTTTTCTTTCCATCTTAAAAACCTTCTGGAGACAACTACAATCCCTGCCAGCAAAGATCTATAGAATGTTTAAGAGGCCCTAGGAGGTTAGAAATTATGGTCAAAGGAGCAGACACATATTCTGAATCTTTCAGTGAAGGAAAAAGGGTTTTTTCACCTCCACAGGGAGGGAAATATTGCTTCATTTACAGCTGCCTTTAATTGACTGCAAACAAGATTAGTTTGTGACTTTCCCATGGAATTTTCACTCATCTGTCTTTTTTTTAATATGAAAAACTTGTATTAATTTACTCAAATATATAATTGTCACAATTCTAGAACAATTATTTTTTATTGATTTATAAAACCCCCTTATTATACATATTATATTTTAGTTATTTCTGTTTCTTGCATTTCTATTCTGATCTGTTTTCCCATTCTATTGGTTTCAGTGTACATGAATTATTGAATTTATAATACATATTTTAAATTATTACTATTATAATAAATATTATTTTATTATTTTAATCACTACTAATACTTTATGTTTTAATATTTACTATGTATTAGGCACAATGCTAAGTGTTTTAAATGGATTATAACGCAAGTTACTCAGGCCTCTACAAAGGGCATATTACATCTATCTTAATCAGTTGAAGTAATAATTGTTCAGAGAATGTAACTAAATTGCCTAGAATTGCATAGCTAACAACTAGTTGTCTGTCTTGATATTAACGTGACTAAAATAAAACTGTTTTTTTTTTTTTAAAAACAAATGTATCAGTGCTTGTTCATTGCCAAGAGCATCGTCTTTACTGAACATCCCAAGGAGGCAGGGGTCTGGGGGAGTTGGGGCTGGGAACCGGGTGAATTAGTATCTTTGGTGGCATAAGGCAAAGACACTGGAGTCTGACACATTACGGGAATTACAGGGAAAGCCAGTAGGAACCCTTTCTTCACTGGGTTCTGCAAGAGAATTAAGCCCAATGCCCCAAGGCATCCATTGTGTGTACAGAATTAACTTTTCTCCCAGGCATCTAGAGCAGGGCTAGTTCTGTGCTAACCTTGGGAGAAATGATTAAAGAGTCGTTGGAATCATTTTCTCTGTTCTGTGGTTCGGAGGAGGCACCTGGGTTGATGAAAGTCTACAAAGCATCAAGTTAAAAGGCGTGGGCAGAGCGCCAGGCAGAGGCTTGAAACAACGTCTGGAGTTGAGGTCAAGTAAGACCTTAGACTCTCCAGGCCTGCAGCTTCAGAGAAAAGGAGTTTTGAATGGAAAACCTGTGACCTGGCCAAGGGTTAACACCCTGAAAGGTGTTAGGGAGTGCCTGGAGCTGGGGTGGACAGTCCCCTTCAAAGCAAGTTCACACATTCCAGTGAAGACATCTTAGCACTCTGGGGGTCTCATCTCTTGGAATTGCCATCACTTTCATGAGAGCAACCAGACTAGTTTATTTTCCCTATAATTTGGTTTTGTACCAACTAGTATTACCCAGCAGATTCATGCATTTTACCTCTAGACTTAACTACAAATGACCTTAAGCTGTTTATGAACAAACTGAAAAGACAGCCTATGGAATGGGAAAAAATATTTGCAAATCATATTTGATAACGGGTTAATATTCAAAACATAGAAAGAACTCATACAACTCAATAGCAAAAAACCAAATAACACAATTTAAAAACAGGCAAAGAAGCTACATTGATATTTCTTCAAAGATATAAGAAAGGCCAACAGGCACATGAAAAGATGCTCAACATCACTAGTCATTAAGGAAATGCAAATTAAAACCACAATGTGATATCACTTCACACCTGTTGGAATGGCCATCATCAAAGCAAGATGAGAGAAAAACTGCGGATGTGGATGTGGAGAAAAGGGAACCCTTGGGCACTGTTGCTGGGATTGTAAATTGGTGCAACCATTATGGAAAACAGTATGGCGAATCCTCAAAAAATTGAAAATAGGGCTATCGTGTGATCCAGCAATTCCACTTCTGGGAATATAACCAAAGGTAACTAAAACACTAAACTGGAAAGATATTTGCACCCCTATGTTCTTAGCAGCATTATTTATAATACCAAGATGTGGAAACAACCTAAGTGTCCATCAATGGATGAATGAATAGAGAAGTTGTGGTATATATATATATATGTGTGTGTGTGTGTGTGTGTGTGTGTATATATACACACAATGGAATATTATTTAGCCATAAAAAATGAGGAAATCCTTCCATTTGTGACAACATGGATAGACATTGAAGGCATTATCCTGTGAAATAACTCAGAGAAAACCAAATAGTGTATGATCTCACTTATATTTGGGATTTAAAAAACAGAAACAAAACCAAAAAACAACAACTGGGGCTTCCCTGGTGGCGCAGTGGTTAAGAATCCACCTGCCAATGCAGGGGAAATGGGATTGACAAAAAACAACAACTGGGGCTTCCCTGGTGGCGCAGTGGTTAAGAATCCCCCTGCCAATGCAGGGGAAATGGGATCGATCCCTGGTCTGGGAAGATCCCACATGCCACGGAGCAACTAAGCCCGTGCGCCACAACTACTGAGCCTACGCTCTAGAGCCCACAAGCCACAACTACTGGAGCCCGTGTGCCTAGAGCCCGTGCTCCGCAACAAGAGAAGCCACCACAATGAGAAGCCTGCACACCGCAATGAAGAGTAGCCCCCGCTTGCCGCAACTAGAGAAAGCCTGCGTGTAGCAAAGAAGACCCAATGCAGCCAAAAATAAATAAATAACTGTATTAAAAACAACAACAACAAACTCATAGAAAAATAAATCAGACTTGTGGCTACCAGAGGTGGGGGTGGGGGGAGCGGGAACTGGAGGATGGTGGTCAAAACATCCAAACTTTCAGTTATAAGATGAATCAGCACTAGGGATGCAAAATGATGTACAACGTGATGGCTATAGCTAACACTGCTGTATGCTATATAGGTAAGCTGTTAAGAGAGTAGATCCCAGGAGTTCTCATCACAAGAAGAAAATTTTGTTTCCTTCTTTCTTGTTTTAAGATTGTATTTATATGAGAAGATGGATGTTTGCAGAACCTTTTGTGATAATCGTTTCACAATACATGTAAACCAAACCATCATGCTGTACGCCTTAAACATATACAGTGATGTATGTCAATTATTTCTCAGAACTGGAAAAAAAAAAAAAATCAAGCCCATCTTCCTGGCTTTGTTACTGACCGGCTGTGTGACTTCAGTCACACCACCTAATGTCTCAGGTGCCAGTTTTTCTAAGGCAGTAATTGGATTAAATGATCTATCAGATCCTTTCCAGCTGGAAAATCCCAGGACCAGGTGATAAATGAAGACCTGACAACGCTGAGAATGTTCACAAGAATGTGCCACAGCCTCTGAAGGGAAAAGAATTTAAAAACATCACGATAACCTGTGCATTTACTTCCATGCTATTTTGCAAAGGACAGAGATCCCACTACTCAATTCATTCATTCAATGGACACCCCTGAGAAGATACTGGGTGTCAGGTTCTGTGCCATGGGCTAGCCATATTCAGATGAGCAGGACAAGTTTTCTACCATCTTGAACAACAGTAAGAATAAAATTATCTACCTTTTACTGGTTTCCTTTGAAGTGCCCATTACTTCTTAGATTCTAATTCCTTAAGGAGCTCACAATCCAAGAGGGAGACAATCAAACCAATGGATTGCAGATGCCTTTAACTGACTCCAGACAAGATTAGTTTGCTAGTTTCCCATGGAATTCTCACTGCCTTCAGTCTGTCTTGATATTAATTTGACTAAAAGAAAATTGTTGCTTTTTCTTCAAACAAATGTATCAGTGCTTGTTCATTGACAGGAGCATTGTCCTGACTGAACATTATTACTGATAATGTTACTAATAATGCCCCATCATAACCCACTTTTCTATCTCCCATAGTATTTTATGACTCTTTTATGGAAGCTGCATAACACATTAAACTGTAAAGCATAATAGTAACAGACTATTATTTATATTGCCTATCTTATTATTTTGTGCCAGAAAAACGTAGGTGAGACAGGGCAAATCTATTATCCTTCTTAGGAAAATCACTCACATGCATGTTCCAATTTGTATGTGCATTGAAATCCCAAGGCCACCACTTCCCAGATATTTGACCTTGAACAAGTTACCTAAATTTTCTCTTTATTTTTTACCTATCATATAATGAAGGATAATAATAATAGTGTGTACCTCAGAGAGTTATTGCGAGAATTAAATGATAAAACTGTGCTTGGGAAGTAGTCAGTGCTGAATAAATATTCGTTACCGTGAGCTATTGTGAGATATAAATATTATTGTGGTAGATGGTTTGGAGCCCTTCTCTACAGGAAAAAACTCACTTTGTTTTCCATCTACTCACTACTCACTGAATCCGTCTGTACTCCAAATGTGTGGGGTTTTCCCCCTTACCAAGCAGTTCTCCAATTTTCAGGAGACACCAACTGGATTTCCTAAAATTTAACTATTTCTGATGCTATCCACCTGGGCGTAGTTTCAGATCCCACAGGTTAAGGGCTCAGTCCAACAAGACTGCTCTCCCTTCCCACCTCTGATATCAATACCAAGTCCGGGTCATCCTACATGTTCCCATGACCCCCTCCTCTGTTCAATAATTTGGAGAGCAGCTCACAAAACTCAGGAAAACAGGTTACGTACTAGATTACTTGTTGATTATAAAAGGATACAACTCAGTTAGCCAGGTGGAAGGGAGGTGTGTGGGAAGCGGCACAGAGCTTCCATGCCCTCCACAGGTACACTACGCTCCCAGCACCTCTATACATTCATAATCCTGAAAGCTTCCCAAACCCCATCTCCGTGTTTGATTCAACCTCCAGCCCCTCTCCCCTCCTCTGAGATAGGGGTGGTGGGGGTAGGTGAGCTTTAAGTTCCAACCTTGTAAGCACATGGTCAGTTTCCCTGGCAACCAGCCCTCATCCTGTGGTTATCTTTACAAAAATCACCTCGGTTCCCCTTTAATGCTCTGGAGCTATTTCAGAAATGAAGGATTAAAACCAAATATTATAGTGAAAGATGCTCCTATGCTCTAATCACTTACGTAATTACAAGAGTTTTAGGAGCTGTGAGTCAGGAACCACGATGAACACCAAAATATATATTTCTTTTTAAAAAAATCATTTTGCATCATTTCTATCATTTTTGATAGAAAACGATAGCACAAAAGGTGCATTAAGAATGGCCACACTTTTATATTGATGGCAATATATTTTTTTATAAATTTCATTTGGGAAGCAATTTTTCACCAGGTATAAATACATTCCTGTCTGGTAATCAACATTCTGGGAATCCTTCCTGGGTTTAATAATACAAAATGCAGGAGAAGGTGCATGAATGGAGATGTTAATTTATGTGTGCTTTTTATAAGTTTAAAGTTGGATGTGTATATAGTTCTTATTATATGACAACATCACACCCACCTTGGGGGAGAATTACTCCCCTGCCCCATCAATGCTAGCCTTGACCATGTGACTTGCTTTGGCCAATGAAAATTGAGAAGTGATATGCATCATTTCTGAGCAAAAGCTTGAAGAGCCATTGTGTGGTCTGCCATCTTTTCCTTTCCTTCTGCCACAAAACTGGCATTGTCCTGGCTCAGGGCTGTTTCATTGGCCTGGCAGTGGAAATGAAAATGACTGGAGCAGAGCCACAACCAGGCTGTGATGGACAAGTCACATGAGTGAGGCATAAAGCTTTGTTTTTATAAGCCACTGAGATTCGAAGGTTGTTGGGTTACCATGGCGTAACTTAGCCTAGGCTGACGGATACCGTTGTTAAAGTAGATTTATAGAAAGCCTCTTATTTAAGTATTTGCCTGCACCATCATTACTCTTTGATCCTCTGTAGACTTAAGCCATTAGCAGTTTTTACATTGGCCTGGAAGCCCCCTTCCGGCTGAAATAGCTTGAAATCGGATGATTCCAGAGTCTCTGGGATGTTTGTTGATCAGGTGTCTGTCGGATCTTCAGAACCCATGGCATTTCCGGTTTCTAGAGTAAAGCTCTATTAACCAGCTCTTCCTAAAGAAGAGCATATGTGTAAAGTGCACAGAGCGGAGGGGGTGGGGGTGGGCGTCTAGTAGCTCGTGGGTGCAGCAGCTGTATTCGTTGCTTAAGCTGAACTTTGGGGATTGTAGAGATGGTTGAAAAGAACATCCGGCCGCGCTGTGCTGTCATGGAAGTCCTCCCAGCCTGTCCATAGCTCAGGCCCACGACCAGGATCTTCTCAGTCTAGGTCAGCTCTCTTTACTTGTACACAGCAGGCCCGTGACCTCATCAAGCTGCTTTGTTCTTCCCTGAGCTTCTTTTTCCTCAGACTGACTCCAGAATGCCACACTGTCTGTCTGGTTCCCAGAACTCCCCGTGCTGCTGCTGGAGAAAAAGCACGTCCATCCTTTTATTAGCTATTTTTTTTTTTTTTTTTTTTTTTTCCTGCTTACTTGAATTTAGTAGAGAGAGAGAAGAAAAACAAAACAAAACAAAAAACTAAGCCTGGGTACCTTAGAAGTGTCCAGATTCTTCTTAAGAAGTCCATCCGGTTAAAATCCCTGGTCTACGGCCTGTGGCGCCTTCTTAGATGGATAACCACTGGTATTTCTGTTTGCCAAATGTCTGAAGTTGGGGTTCCCCCAACTTCAGGGGGGGACATTCTCCTCCCCACCCTTTGGGACCTTCTTTCCATAGAAGGGCCCTGGGGATTCCGCCCCCCATCCCTTCATAGCAAATCAGCCTGAAGAGCCAACGGTGGCAGGACAACAGGTTCCCTTTGTGGACTTGAGTGGGTAATTTGTACTTTTGAGGGATTGCCACTTGCACGTGGCAGTGCTGGAATTTGAACCCGGGTTGCATGACCCCAGAGTGCATGCTTTTCACTCCCTGCACTGTGCTGCCTTTCATTCTTCATCGTGTTTATAATCTATGTCCAACTACATATTCGCCTTCTAAAGGGACTCATGGATGAAGGGCACATCATTTATCGACATTCTCCAAGCTGACAAAATACCACTGCTACTGCTCTATGAGCATCTTCTTGCCTTTTCAGTCCCACTGGCACTTTTCCCAGGTTAATTCTATTCTCATTGTGGAATCTAGGAGCGGGAATGGAGCTCAGCCTTGGTAGAGACTAGAAGCAGAACCTGGAAGGTTTTCAAAAACCTGAAAACCCAAACCCAAACAGTTCTCACTTCCCTAAGTATCCTCCACAATGGCTTCTTAATTCTTTTTCAGAGCAGTGTTCCAGGCCTCCCTGTGAGCATGAAGAATACAGCCTCTCCACAGCCCTCAGGTTGACTTCAGGGGGTGCCAGCTTCCACTTACAATGCTGTGATGAGAGTTTCACCGGTATTAACTCATTTTATCCTCATAGCAACCCTATGAAGTAGGGACTTTTTCCATCATCAATCACCACCATCCTATTTCACAAATAAGGAAACTGATGTCCAGAATAGTTAATACAGATTTTCTTGCTCAGAAAAGGAAGGTTCAGGATTCAAACCAGATGGTTTGATTCCAAGGGTCGCACCCTCAGTCACAACCCTATGAATCCCAAGCCCAGATTTCCAGGGGGAAGAATCTGATAGATCCAGCTTGTGGCAGGAATAGCCCTTGGGGTCCAATGAACTGTATCAGGAATGTGGGGCTATGTAGTACAAACATGGTAGCTGAGGCCCAGAAGCCAAGGGGTGGGGTGTCGGGGGAGAGGGAACAGCAGTTCTCAGAAAAAGTGGAACATGGTATGCTAGGCATTTACTCAGAAAGGTGTCTACTACATCCTGTGGGGCAGAAGTTCAGATTCCCCATTTACTCATGAACCAGCTGAAGATGGGGGGTGGGGGGCAGTGGGGAGTTCAAACCTTGTTCCAGGCTACGCATGAGACAAGATTCAAATACAGCCCATCTAATTCCTAAGCCTTACTTTATCATAATATACTTTTATAGGAGGATACCCAGGACAGTTAAGAGAATGCATTATGTGGCAAAGTGTATTTTCCAAAAAGCGCTGCAACAGATATCTCCCACCTCACATGATCTTACAAGATTAACTGTGACATTTCCCCCACTGAGATAAGGGGACCATAGTTCTCTCCTGGGATTGGAGAGGGCTAGTAAGACTACAGAACCGGAACTACAGAATTTCTAAGGTAAAAGGTCATAAAAGCTGAAAGAGCTTACATTGGTGCTCTTAAAATGCTCATCCTTAGGGCTCCCCTGGTGGCGCAGTGGTTGAGAGTCCGCCTGCCGATGCAGGGGACGCGGGTTCGTGCCCCGGTCCGGGAAGATCCCACATGCCGCGGAGCGGCTGGGCCCGTGAGCCACGGCCGCTGAGCCTGCGCGTCCGGAGCCTGTGCTCCGCAACGGGAGAGGCCATGACGGTGAAACGCCCACGTACCGCAAAAAAAAAAAAAAAGCTCATGCTTAGAACCTAACCACCATGCTGCGAGGAAGCTCAAGCCCCTTCATGCAGAAAGACCATATAGTACCTAGAGAAACACCTGTCCTGCTCCAGCTGTTCCAAGTCCCCGTGCACTGCCCCCCCCCGACCCCCGCCAATTCCAGCTCCCATCTGACTGCAATCTCATGACTGAACCAGATGAGCCCTTCCCAAATTGTTTTAAGCTGCTGATTTGGGGGGCGGGGGGGGATGATGTGTTATATAACCAGAACAGCATATTCTTCTTCTGAGCAGAGGTCTTCACAAGAATGTGAGAGCCATTTGCACGTATCTGAAGGGCTGTCACGTAGAAGAGGAGGTTGACTTGGAGTGGGGAAGCTCTAGGTGGCAGCACTAAAATCAACAGTTGGAATTTACAGGGAGGCAAATTTGATTCTTCACAGAGCCCTTCTCTAACTGTGGAATTTTAGAGCCATCCACTAGTGAGCACTCTGCCAGCAAACATACAAGCAGAGGGATGACCACTTTGGGGGAGGTTGTAGAAGGGTCCAGAAGACCCCAAAAGGCACATTCCCAGCCTAAAAAGATGGAATTTCAAGTGAGTTAAGGCTAAAACTGTTTTGAAGAGGAAACAGTTCTTAGAAGAGGTGAGGACTAATCTGGGTCTTTAAAGTTGGAGAGGGTTGGGAAAGGTGAAAAGCAGAAGGACCACTCGGCAAAAAAAGAAAAAAAGTAGGGGACTTCCCTGTTGGCACAGGACTTAAGACTCCTTACTCCCAATGCAGGGGGCTGGGGCTCAATCCCGGGTCAGTGAACTAGATCTCACGTGCACGCTGCAACTAAGAGTTTGCACGCCACGGCTAAGGAGTCCACATGCCACAACTAAGACCCAGCGAAACCAAAAAACAAACAAAACAAAAAACAGTGGAGGGCTTCCCTGGTGGCGCAGTGGTTGAGAGTCCGCCTGCTGATGCAGGGGACACGGGTTCGTGCCCCGGTCTGGGAGGATCCCACATGCCCGCGGAGTGGCTGGGCCCGTGAGCCATGGCCGCTGAGCCTGCGCGTCCGGAGCCTGTGCTCCGCAACGGGAGAGGCCACAACAGTGAGAGGCCCGCGAACCCAAAAGGAAACAAAAAACAAAAAACAAAAAACAGTGGAAACTATTTAACTGGCAACACCCAATTAATCGTGGCCCTCTCACCTTAAGACTTATTCTTATCTGTGTATGGTGTGTTATGGGTCATCATCTTCCCAGACCCTCTCCAGTCAGCTGCAACCCTCAATTCTCACATCCCAGTGGTTGCTAAGTCTTTCACTCTTATCTCAACAGTAAGTCCTGCCTCTGCTCTTAGCGTTCCATCTGCACTACCATTGGCTTTGCTCTAGCCATCATCACCTCTTATCTAGATGATATTCTTTTAAGAGTCAGGCCTGGGAATTCCCTGGCGGTCCAGTGGTTAGGACTCCCCACTTTCACTGCCGAGGGCAAGTGTGCTGTGAAGGCAAAAACAAACCAAACCAACCAAACAAAAAAAAAACACCCCAAAGAGGCAGTCCTGGGCTCCAAGACCAAAGCCTTCATTCAGTTCTCATTGCCTTTGGAATAAAGTTGAAATTTCTTAGGTAGTCAAGGCTTTCATGATATGACAGAGAAGGTGATGGTGTCAAGCCCATACTTGGCACCTGTTGGAGACAGAATTAAACCTCATAGCACCTGCCAGCAGTCTAGTCATACCTGACTCGGGGCTGTTTTTCCCGCCACAGAGTGTGTGTCTGTAGCACAGGATGCATGACTTTATTCATATTTTTGTGTGTCCTCCACAGCACTTTGCACACGGTTGGCCCCCAATACAACTTCCAGTGACCTTGTGAATGATTGAATTTCTACACTTAAGCAAATTGGAAAGATTTCCCCAGATCTAAACTCGGGATTTTAGACTTGGGTACTCTTCAACATGCCCGGCTCCCAGTAAGCGCCCAAGAAGCACTTGTTGAACCGCACAGAAGAAATCAGATCCCCCGGTTCCGCCCTGGCAGCGAGGTGGGCCTATGGCAGGACGACGGAATCCATGGCTATTAAATTCTTATGTAAGAGTGAATGACCCTCCAGCCCACTTGACAGCTCTCCCGCAAGAAAAGTGCAAGGGCAGGGGAAGGAAGCGAGAGCAGTCTTTGCAAACACACCCTCTTTCGGTGGCAGAGGCACAGATTGATTTCCAGCCTCGGTTCACCACACGCATCTGAAAATGCAGCTGCGCGCTCCGTGCGGTGCCGGGCGGGCGGAGGGGGCGGCGTGCCGACATTTCGGTTGAGGCGTATTTCACTCCGTGGGTAAGGCCTGCCCACCCGGCACGCCCAAGAGCTCTGTGGCTGCGGTGACAGCGGCCCCACAAGGTGACTCGAGTTCAAGGCGGTACCCGTGGGGTCCCCGCCGGCGCGGGTGCAGGCCGGGCCCGGAGAAACCGGGCGCCCCGCCCGGACT
>NW_006788168.1:447992-454691 GCF_000442215.2 Lipotes vexillifer
GGGGCGGAGGCGGCGCCCGCACCGGCCGCGGGGACCCGGTGCGCCGGCTCCCGGCTCCGGGTTCGGCCGCCTCCCGGGGGAGTCCCATGCGGCGCGCAGAGGCGGGCTGCGGGCACGGATGCTCGGCTTGGCAACGTTCGTTTTCCCTTTTGCTTTCAGAACTGGAACTGAACACCAAGTGCGTGGTGGAAATGGAAGGGAATCAAACGGTCCTGTACCCTCCTCCTTCTAACACCAAACAGGGAGAAAGGTAAAGCGGGTGCCGAGAGGGCGGTCAGGAGGGTGCAGCCCCGCCGCCTCCTGCAAGTTTGAGCCCGGAAAATGGGAGTGCTCTTGCCTATTGTTAGGAGGACGGCTTCAAGTTTGTCGCACGCTCCTGTCTGAAGCTGTTGCAAGTCCAAGTTCCTCTCTCTCCTCCCTCTGCCCCCCTCCCCCTTGTCCCCTCCCATCTAGAGCAGCATCAGGCAGGGCACCCCGGCCTGAACCAGGACCAGTCCGCTGTGTCCCCTCCCGGCTTTAGGGGGCCGGATGGGACCCTAGAGATGATTAGTCCAATAGCCACATTTTACAGATGAGAAAACTGAGGCCTGAGGCGAGCAAGTGACCACCCCAAGGCCTAGCTCGTGGAACCCAGTGCCCCTGGTTCTTTCCACCACTGTACTGTTTGCTTTATTTGGCAGAATTGTTAAGGAACTTTGTGTGTAAAATGGGGTGTGGGAGGGAACACCCCCGCACAATAAAGCAGAACAGTTTTGTACGATGCAGGCTCAGGCCTGGACCATTTAAGATCTATTTTTTTGTTGGTTCTGAGTTGAGATAATGCCTGAATGTAATGCGCGAATTTCGATTTTCAAGGAAACAAAAGTAGTGCATGGAGCTGTGTAGACACTGGGGGGATGTTTAAAAGGGGCTGCATTTACTAGATGGCAACATTTGCATTTGAAAAGTGGTAACTGTTGGATCCTTATTAATTCTGCTCTATTCCACGCAACAGTATGGGAAAATGCCCTAAAATAATTTGAATATTTGGCATTTTTTTGGTAAGCCCCTGAGAAGAAAACGGTTGGAATTCATCTAGTGTAGCAATGCAGTAGTTTGTAAAAATAGGAAAGAGAAATCAGGGAGATCTGACAAAATTAATTCCTCTCTGAGGAGAGTTTGTGTTTCTAAAAGTCACCTGTTGATTGGTGTGTTACAATTTAGTGATTTTTTTGTTATTCTTCAGAGATTTTTTTTTTCACTAAAGAGAGACTCTGAAGTAGGGTTTGTTACTTTATTGCTAAAGGAAGCAACTGCCTTCATTCTATAATCATGTGGTGTTCAGGCATAGTTTTACTAAATTTGGGGGGGAGAAATTATCAGGAGGTAAGTTTGGGGATTCTTTGCTTTTTGTGCTGAGGCTAGAAAGTTTTATCCAATGTGCAAACATTCTGCTTCCTGTAGCAGATTGTTATGGCGATTTTAAATAGCTAAGTTGTATTTAAAATATGTTAAATACTTTTCAGTAATGGATGTATCCTTGAATAATATTTTTAGATACATTTTAGATATTTATAGGATTTTAGATACATTTATAGCAATGTAGTTGTGTATTTCTTAGTGATAGTAAGTAAACTCATTGAGTGAATTAAGATATTTACAGATTAAATTAGTCACCCACATCACCAACATTTCCCTCCCCCCCTCAACCTGAATATTGTTTGAGAAAAAAATTCTGCTGGGTCAGTCTTCAAAGCAGTCTAGGAAACAGGTAGAATGTTAACTCCTTTTATGTAGCTGTGGCTTCTGTTTCCCTTGCTGGTTTGACACCTGCTCCTTGTCACTCTTAACCATCAGGAGTGTTACTGTAAGCTACTATTTAATGAAATGAAGCTTTGTCATTTGTGGGCAGACACAGATTTAGTGTTGTGGAATTTGGATAGAAATTACAACTGTAGACAGTTGGTTGGAACTGCTAAATAATCAATTGATCATTTTTAGGGCCACCACTGCCGTTACTAATGAGCATCTTTTAAGTAATGATTTGAAGGGTGACTTGGGGATTTACCCATCTGCTTGCTTCTTGGAATAGCCCCTTATCTGGAACTATAAGAATAGCACTGAAACATGGGTGTTCTCTTGTTCTGACCTCCTGACAGATATGATTCTTTGAGTGGTGGATGGGCCCTTTCTGTGGGATTCTGCCTGGGTACCTGTCATTCAGTTTACAGACAAACTGGGAGGAGTGAACACAGCAGTGCTGCTTGCAGGTTAGGATTACTGTCTTTGCAAGGAGGGAGACACCAAATGCATTTTGATTTTCATTATGCAGCTTGGTTTTATGTTTCTCCAGTGGGTCTTCCCTTAAAGCAACAGTGCACTTAAAAATAGAAACAGTTCCTCCCTTGGGTTCTGCGTTGATTAATTGCAATGACTCCTCATGTTATGTTTGCAATTCATTTCTGTCATTTGTTTTGGATAGAGCTCAGAGCAAGGCAAGACTATTATTTTTCTTACCTAGAAGTCCAAGGTTTGAAGTGTAAGAAGTTTTAAATTAATATTGGCAAACCTGTGTCAAATTGAAAATCACTTTTGTTTCTGAATATTGCAAGAAATTACTAATGTATTAACCATGGTTGGAATTTTAAGTTACTGGGTGAAAGCTTCCACTCCTACCAGTAAAAACAAACAAGAGTGCATTGGTTTCCAGGAAAAGAAACAGATAGGCTTAGCTTTCATAATTTTCCCCCTTTATGGAATCAAAGCCAAAACTACATGTTAAGGACTAAAAGATCACAGGTCTTCTGAGGTTAAAGATGTTTCTTTTGGTTCTGAAATTCTAAGATTATAATACACCACAGAGGTCCAGGTTAATAGTTGATGTGTTTATCAATCACCATTCTGAAACATTAAGACATATATGAATGTATTTCTTAAAATACCATTGCATTACCATGCAGGAGACATTTATGAAGTTCAGATCATGCTGGTACCATGCTTAGCTCAGGGGATCCAAAGATCACTACGGACCCATTGCCTGTGCCAGAGACTCTCACCTTTGAGAGACGTGGGAAAACAGGAGAAAAAATAATTAAAATATAATGTGGTAGATTATGTAGATTACACTTTTCCCACTATATATACCGTATCATTTGGAAATTACCTGTTTGCTCTTCTGTCTCCTCTCCTCTCCTTGAGGCTTTGAGATCTGGGAAGGCAGGTACCTTGTCCTACTGACTTTTGTGTCCCATGCTTCCAAACAGCATCTGGCACATAGCAGGCCCTCAGCAAATGTCTGCAGTGTGATGGTTTGCAGTGTGATGGGTGTGCTGAGGAGGGGCTGTGGATGTGACCTGGGGTCCTGGCATCCTGCAAAGACAGGTGGCATTTATGCCTGTCACGTGGGTGCTAAGAGTATAGGTTCACTTTTTCAAGATCGGGAGAAAGTCTTTTGTCAAAGTGAAAGCATACCTGCCTCAAATTACTTCTGGGTGATTGTGTGTGCGTGTGTGCAGGATGTGGAATAGGGTGCGGAAGCCAGGCAATTCATGAAGGGAGAATAGAATGAGAACCCCTAATTTGCCAAAATAGGTAATAGTTTTTTTTTTTTGCAGTACGCGGGCCTCTCACTGTCGTGGTCTCTCCCGTTACGGAGCACAGGCTCTGGACGTGCAGGCTTAGCGGCCATGGCTCACGGGCCCAGCCGCTCCGTGGCATGTGGGATCTTCCCGGCCTGGGGCACGGACCCGCGTCACCTGCATCGGCAAGCGGACTCTCAACCACTGCGCCACCAGGGAAGCCCAGTAATAGTTTTAAAATCAAAGTATAACCAGATGTACAGTGCAAAGCCTTCCTCTCACCCTGGTTGTCATCCCTACTCTTCCCATCCCCTCACCTGTCCAAAAAAAAGGTAACCACAGTCATTAACTTCTCATGCATATTTTCAAATACACACACACACACACACACACACACACACACACACATATATCCACAAATATCTTTTCTATAATTAAATACCAGTATATTGACTGCTTCATATTTTATTTTTTTAATATCCTGTATGGGTGGTAGTAGTGGTTTTAAAAATATACATACCCATGTGTATATGAATCTGATCTTTATAACTTATAAGAAGTGAAGCTTTATCATGAGAGTATAATGGAACTTGCTTTCTGCAGAAATTTTTGTTCTTATTTTAAATCATTTTAAAGTAAGTGAATTGTAGGGGTAGCATCCAAAGCAATGTGCATATATCAGTATAACCTAGCTAAGTTAAAAGAAAAATTGGACTAAATTTAGGGTTTTAGTAAAAGAGCATCAAAGTTTTAACTTGCCCAATTTTTCCTTACTGCAAGGTGGGCAGTGTAGCTTTTAAAGTATATGAGGGTGGGTCAGTGGAAGAAAACTACATCTTGGTCGACTGCATCTATACTTTCTAGTTTATGCATTATATGTTGCAAGTTTTTGATTGTTTATTCCACCAGGCTGGCTTCCACTGGTATTCCAAAGTCTTCTAGGATGGTTCCTTCTGCTTGAGTATATCCGTAGACCGGAAATTTAAAAATTAGTTAAAATCATATAAAATGAAAAAGATCCATCACCTAAGAAGCAGTAATATTCCACATTATCTGATTGACTTTGAGTTTTATTGTGTTTTCTGTGTTGTTACTCTTCTCTCTGGTTCAAATATTACAAAGTTGATTGTAAGAAAGCAGTATTTAGATTTCAGTAATATAGGAGTGAGCATTCTTCATGCATGATATCAGTGGCATTTTAAAGAGTGTCACAATGGAATATTTTCATTAGCTGTCAACATTTTCCATTTCTTTGCTTTACAATAAAGATAGATTGTCATCTCTCACTTTAAAAAACAGGACTAAAAGTAATTATAATGCTGTGTAGTTAGTAATTTTAAAATTATTTTGTTCACAGTTAAACATACATTTTATATTATGCACTGTTGTGTGTACGTATATGAAGGTTCATGAAAAAATTTACTATGTGCAATGTCTCTTATTTTCTACCACCTTTTTTTTTTAAAGGGAACTTTACTTTTATTTATTTATTTTTGGCTGCGTTGGGTCTTCGTTGCCACGTGGGCTTTCTCTAGTTGTGGTGAGCAGGGGCTTCTCTTCATTGCGCCCTATGGGCTTCTCATTGCGGTGGCTTTTCTCACTGTGGAGCACCGCCTCGTGGCACGCAGTCTTCAGTAGTTGTGGCTCAAGGGCTCTAGAGCGCAGGCTCAGTAGTTGTGGCACACGGGCTCAGTTGCTCCGCGGCGGCATGTGGGATCTTCCCGGACCATGGCTCGAACCCGTGTCCCCTGCATTGGCAGGCAGATTCTTAACCACTGCGCCACCAGGGAAGCCCTACCTGCTTTTGTTTTAATTCATTTTAGAAATGATGGTTGTGACTTACAGAATTAATTTCACAACCCGCTAAATGGTCCCAAGTTTATAATTTGAAAAATACAAGTTCAGTGGCTAAGAGGTTGGGTTCTGCATACATATATTTGTATATATATTTTAAAATCAGTGTAATAGTTTGAAGTGTGAAGTACTTTTATAATTTATGAAGGCTGTGGTTTAAAAAGAAGAGTCCTTCATTTTTAGTCCCAGAGGCAGCCGCATATAGTGATGTTAGCTTATTCTTTTGGAATTTCCCTCCATATTTCTGAGTAACATGCTGGTAGTGCTAGTTTTCAATTCGTTCTCTCTGTTCTCTTTCTGTGCCTTATTCTCACCCCATCCCCGAATTCTCCCCATCCCCCATTTTCCCAATATAGTTATATAATGTATCAGTATTTAGTGTTTCTATTATTTAAATGACTGTATAGAGCATTATTTACAGTTGAGCCATGTCTCTTCCATGATTTCTCCTATCATACAAAACTTTTTGTTTTCCCTGGAGTTAATAATTTTTAAAATTTTTTTCCTTTCTCTCTGATTTGCTTCTTTTTTATGTACTTACCCTTAACTCAAGATTTAAATTATCTGTCCCTTGCCCACATCTCCTTTCAAGACATTTGGATATATCAAGTGTTCTCTTGATTTCATCTTCTTAGAGACATTTCTCCTTGACCCTTCTAACATGTTCCTTTATGAACTGGTAACCTTCTCTGCCTGATGTAGCTGTCATCCTGGGGTTCCTGTCACATCATTCTGAGAATTCCTTTTATTTCTCTTCTGTGTGGAATCTGTTTTTCTGTTTCCTTTTTCTTTCTTGGTTTACTGCCTCAGTTTTGTAGAGCATATCCTTTGGTAGCTTCCTGAGAAAGAATGTTTGGGAAGTAAGTGTTTTTAAAACCATGAAAATATCTTCATTCCACCCACTTACCTCATTAATAGTTTGGATGGGTATCAAATTCTATTTTGAAGATATTGTTGCTTTAATGTCTTCTAGCTTCCAGTGTTTCTCTTGAGAAGTCCAGAGCTATTTGGATTTCTCATCCTTTAGACGTGACCTAGATTTTCCCTTTCTGGAATCCTATAGAATATTTTCTTCCCCATTTTTGTGAAATCACAATGGTGGGCCTTTTGGACCTGGAAACTTGCATCCTTCAGTTCTGAAAAAAAAATTGTTGAATTAATTCATTAGCAAACACTTTTTAAAATTTACTCAGTTCTTTTCTGGAACACTTATTTGGACATGGGGTTTCCTGAACTGGTCCTCTAATTACTTTATTTTTCCTTTCTACTTTTTTTTTTTTTTTTTTTG
>NW_006788168.1:454721-470471 GCF_000442215.2 Lipotes vexillifer
TTTTTTTTTTTTTTTTTGTGCGGTACGCGGGCCTCTCACTGCTGTTGCCTCTCCCGTTCCGGAGCACAGGCTCCGGACTCGCAGGCCCAGCCACCATGGCTCACGGGCCCAGCTGCTCCGCGGCATGTGGGATCTTCCCGGACCGGGGCACGAACCCGTGTCCCCTGCATCGGCAGGCGGACCCTCAACCACTGCGCCACCAGGGGAGCCCTCCTTTCTACTTTTTATCTCTTGTTTTTATTCAACCTTCTGGGAGATTTCATCCACTTTATCTTTCAACCCTATGTTTAATTTTTATCATATTTTTCATTTCTAAGAACTCTTCTAGTCTTTTTTTGTTTGTTTTTAAAATAGCATCCTATGCTTGTTTTCTGGCTGTGGCATTTTCTGTGTCTTTCTGAGGACACTAATGATAGTTTCCTCTATATAGTTGGTCATTTTTTTTTTTTTTTTTTTTTTTAGTGCATAGTTTTGTTGGTGTTGGTGTCTGTCTTTTATGTTAAATCTCAAATGTATAGATTTTGGGCTTTCTCTAGGACAAGGACTATATATGATTTATCTTTGTGTTCTTAGGGCCTAGATTCAAGAATGCCCAGCACACAGAAAGCATTTTGTAAATTCTCTTTGTTGTTTTAAAAAAATTATTATTATTAAACGGTTCTGTCAACTCCCTTTTCTTTTTAGCTTCCAACAATAGAAATAAAAATGCTTTTCTTTTTCTTAAGAGCACGTGTAAATGCTAGAATTAAAGGTAGTAGCTGCCTTATACAACTCTTAGCTACCCACATTAATGAAGATAATCAGTGTAATCAGTACAAAAGCTGGAAAAATTAGAAAAATCCTGTTTTTGTATCACTATTGCAAAAATTTTAGTTAGGAGATTTTTTTTTGTCATCATTAATTTTAAAATATGTATGCTTCTTGGGCTGGGGAAATTTTTTAAAATGATACCAAACTGGCCGGTTTATCATCCCACCACTTGGCTTCTTCTGGCAAAATCTAGTTAGAGATAAGTGGATAACTTAGATTGTTTCCAATTTTCAATAAAATTACACATGCTGTGCACTCATATTTTAAAGAAATTTATAGGCCTTCCCTGGTGGCGTAGTGGTTAAGAATCTGCCTGCCAGTGTAGGGGACACAGGTTCAAGCCCTGGTTTGGGAAGATCCCACATGCTGTGGAGCAACTAAGCCCGTGTGCCACAACCACTGAGCCTGTACTCTAGAGCCTGTGAGCCACAACTACTGAGCCCACGCACCACAACTACTGAAGCCTGCACGCCTGGAGCCTGTGCTCCACAACCAGAGAAGCCACCGCAGTGAGAAGCTCGTGCACCGCAGCAAAGAGTAGCCCCTGCTCACCGCAACTAGAGAAAGCCCGCGTGTAGCAATGAAGACCCAACACAGACAAAAATAATTTAAAAAAATAGAAATTTATAAGAAAAAGTCTTCCACAGATAGTAAGCTTTCTGAAGACATCAAGGTCTCTCAGTTATTCAACCACAGTTACCCTTTCTCAAATCTTCCCTGGAGCTATTTAGAGTTTAAAGGAGTTTGGAGAACATTACTGGCAAATGAAACGGAGAAACCAACAAGACATATAGAAACGCTCAGAAAGAGAACTTTGTACCTTCACAACATAGGAAATGAAGTTTACTAACAACACAGCTGTCAATATAGGTAGTATGCTAAAATTCACATTAAAACAATCAAGAGTTGATTTATATGGGATTCAAGAGCTATCTTTTCAAAGATTACACAGTATTTCTGGGAATTTAGATTTGTAAATATAAGAAGAAAGTATGAGAAATTCTTCCTTGGAAAATTAGTTTATTTGGCATTTTACCACCCAACAACTATGTGGAAACTAAATAAGCATGGGAAAAATGTCAAGTTTTCACATCTCTAAAATTTTATTGTAAAAATTGGTAATTCTTATATCTGATTGTAAGATCTAAGGTTAAAAAAAAGAAAAGTAGAGAGGAGAAGTTCTTGGAGACTCTCAGAATTAGGAGGACAACCAGTCCAAGCCTCATCGTTTGCTTGAATGCAGAGTCTTGATTTCATTTTACTACGAGATGAACAATTCAGTGAATCATTGATGAAGCCGTAGAGCTGTTTTACCAAATCATTCTTGAAATGAACTTTTCACGTCAAAGCACAATTGTATCTTTTAAAAAGAATGCTTCCTTAGGTACTCTAAAATGTTTTATAAGAAGCATAACAAATTTAAAAGGGGGCGTGGGGGCAGGGGGAAGGTGTCATTGTCTGGGCAAACCTAACAAATCCATTATTCTTATTTTTCCCCTTCCTTCATTTTGTCCTTGTCCATATAATATAAATATTTGTAATTACAATTTTGTGGTTTGCTTTTCTCGCATTTATATTTTGTCATGCAACATAGTTTTCATAATTATAATTTTAATAATTGAGTAGTTTGTTGAGTTTCATAATTTTAAACCATATTTCTATATTTCTGGACCTGAAAGTTGTTCCTCTTAATGATTGTAAATAACTGAGAGCATCTTCAAGGAACTTTTTAAGAATTCTTTGCTAATTGCAAGGCATTTCTTCCCAAGCAAGCTTGCTACCACAAAAATACATCTTTGAAATTGCATGACAACATGAACTATTCCCTTATATTATAGTGGAGTTAAAAGTTGATAATTTTCAGATTTAAGTATGAGCTAGGTCATAGAAAAAATGATTTTGTGTGGACAGTAACAACCCAGGGGTTCTCACACTTAAGAGTGCATCAGGGGACTTCCCTGGTGGTCCAGTGGTTAAGAATCTGCATTCCAATGAAGGGGATGCGGGTTCAATCCCTGGTCAGGGAACTAAGATCTCACATGGCATGGGGCAACTAAGCTCACATGCTGCAACTACTGAGCCCTCCTGCTGCAACTACTGAGCCCATGTGCCACAACTATAGAAAAAGCCTGCATGCCACAATAAAGATCCCACGTGCTGCAACTAAGATCCGATGCAGCCAAATAAATATCAAAAAAAGAAAAAAACAGTCCCACCCAAAAGGTTCTGATCCAGTAGCTTGGCTTGAGAATTTGCATTTCTAACAAGTTCCCAGGTGATGCTGATGCTGTTAGCTCTGGACCAAGCTTTGAGAATCACTGCTTTAGACCAGGACTGTCCAATAGAATTTTCTGTGATGATGGAAATGTTCTACACATCTGCTGTGCAATATGGTAACCACTGGCCATGCATGATTACTGAGCACTTGAAATGTGGCTAGTGCAACCAAAGAACTGAATTTTAATTCATTTTCATTAGTTTAAATTTAAACTGCACATGGCTACTATATTGGACAGTAGGGGTCTGGACATGGTTCTAAACCTTGGTTGCACATTAGAATCACCTGGGGGGCTTTAAAAATCGATGCCTGGGTCCTACCCCCAGAGTTTCTGGCTTAATTGAGCTGTAGTGCACCTTAGGCATTGGGATTTTTAGCTGCTTTCCAGATGTCCCAGTTACGGTTGTTGTTTAACAAATCATCCCTAAACTTAGTGGTCTGAAACCACCATTTTTTAATGCCCCTGGACTCTGTGGGTCAGGAATTTGGACAAAGTAGATATGACTTGTCTCTGCTTCTCAGCGTCTGGGGTCTCACCTTGAAGACTAGAAGTCTGAGGGTGTAGTCATCGGAGGGCTTGACCGGGTTGGATGTCGGAGGTGGTTAACGCACATGGTTGGTAGTTAATTCTCATGTGTAGTGAAGGTTGACAAACACTGATCTAGTTTCATAAAGTAGGTTTTAAAGCCCAGTTTCACAGCTTGTCCTTTGGTTTATTTTACCATCCTGATTGTGATCATGTATGCAAATTCTCATAACCATTAACGTTCTCAAAACTAAAGTCTGAAAGCCTCATAAAATCAGCCTAAATATTTACCTTATTAAGACGACTTATGGAACTTTAATAGGGTCTTTGTATTATTATGAAAGTTAAGCCTCACAAAGTTAAATAAATTCTCTCCCATTTGAGAAAAGCCTCCTATTCTCTAGCCAGGTGTATTTAATCAAAATACCTCTTCTTACTTGTTTTTACTTAAATTGTGGCAGAGGGGGAAGGAATTACCTCGATTATCTAGATGCAGGGTACTTGCCTATCCTTCAGCTGACTCCTCCACCTGACTTCTTGGGAAACACAGGTTTCTCAGCTTTCTAATGGCCTGTGGACCACAATTCCCTGCTTCAGGCCCTGGAACTATGTGGCAGTCCCAACCTCAACTCCTGAACCATTGCAGAGCCCTAGGGACCCCATCTGTGTGGAGGCTCAGGACGGTGTGATGACTGGATGGGAAGTCTGGATGCTGCAGGGTCCTGCCACTAACGTGGTCTGTATCCTTGAGCTAGCCATTAACACTTCATCTGTCAAACTGCAGGCTAAACTAGGTAACCGGTAAGGTTTTTTAAGCTCTAAAATTTAGATTTATCCCAACTATACTTACATGTAGAGTTGAATCAAATAGAGTAATAGGTAACATTTACAGGGGCTGAAATGGGTTGGGTTGTAATTTACTTCTTGTCAGAGTGTGAGGAAAACCGGGGAGGAAGGGTCACTATTCTTGGGAGGCTCTGTTTGCCTGCAGTAGCTGATGCGAGAATTGAAGGTGTCAAGTGAAATAAGACAGCCACTAGCTCCAGATAGCTGAAGCCATTATCAGCTAGCCGGGGAGCCTGGGTTCCTTACAGACATTTCTACATGCCTCCTGTCTCAGCTAGGACAGCAGCTTTAATACCGTGCCTACAGGGCATTATAAATCTTCTGATTTGGTCCTTTCAATTAGTTTTTATCTTGTACAGTTGTGTTCTTTTGGGGAACCAGTGATTTTTAAGCTGTTCTTGCAGGCATACAGCTGTTTTATGTGATAAGCCTGTATGTATGGGGGTGGAGAAATGACATTTCCAAAGCTGTTAGCCTAAAACTTACTTGGGCAGTTTGTTTTGTTTCTGAGGGTTCTGTTATAACCTAACCAAAAGTGTGGTTAATTCCCAATATTTTTTATCTTCAACTGGGAGATGAATTCTGTTTAGTAAGAGAGAGAGAGAGAGAGAGAGAGAGAGAGAGAAAGGGGGAAAGAGAGAAAGCGGGGAGAGAGTGAGAGTGTTTCCTTTCGTGTTTGTGTCCTCTTACCCATTCTTTTGAAAGCAGAGTGGAGTTATGATTCTCGCTGACCCTTTAGAGTATATGGTCTGTAGGTGTGATGAGCTTTGCTACTGTTAGAAGAGGTGTGAGGAAAGCATCTGTGTGCAGTTGCCTTGAGGGAAGAAGTTGCGAGCCTTGTTTTTTTTTAAAGAGGGAACAGGAAGGAAGGCTTTGAGGAAAGGGAAGCTTTACCCTTTGTTGTTGGCTCTTTGTGTTGTCTTGAAGAGACACTCCCTAGATTGTACACCCACCATGAATGACCACAACTATTCACGTATCTCAAGCTGGGAGCCTCAGGGGAAAATCAGAAAGGGCAAAACCATGCTGAACTGCTCAGGCATTCTGTTGCAATATTGAGTAGATTTATCCCCAGTTTTGGAAGGGCCATGCAGTAAACCCTCATGCAGTTTGTTGAGCAGATTAATAAGCCTTTAAATATACTTACATTTTGTAGTTTAATAAAACAAGTGCTCAGAATTGATGCTTTGTGTGCCCACCTATCTGTAATCCCAGCTCGGTAGAGAATGTGTCAAGATGTACAGCTGAACTTGTAACTGCTTTTTTAAGTTGGATAACAAACTGTTAGCGTTTTTTGTTTTGTTTTGTCTTCTGTTCTCTATCTTTAATGACTTCTATTTAGATTGTTAATTAAAGTTTAGTATTCACTGTACAAATTGTAACAGGGGATGGTTACATTATTGTGTTAAGAAAGAGCCTTAACATTACTTGTTTCAAGGGTAAGGCTTTGAGTAAGGAGAAAGAAGTGTGGTAGGGAAAGCTTATCAAGATAATGGTGTTAAATTTGAGCAGCCTTATCCAGTTTTAAACATCTGCCTTTTTGATCTAGAGTTACTGTAACAAACAGGTAACATTAGCATGGTAATGTAACTAAGTTTGTTTTGTTTTGTTTTTGTTTTTGAAGCCTTTAAGTTTTGCTGGCTTTGATAGTTATCAATAGAATAGTATTCCCGCTCTGCAATGACAGCTTATAAATCTGCGTTTTTGTGATGAATTATGCAGTGGAAATAATTTTTCCCAATTGTTTTTCTTTTAAATACTGAACAAAGAGTCTTCCTTATTTGTGTGTATAAATGAATTTTTCTGAATGGCAGTGTACATCTTTGCTTTTGTAGTTTGATACATTGAAATAACCTCACCCATCTATTTAAAAGTTAGCCCAGATAAAGTTTAAATGTTCATAAGTATGTGAATTACTTTGTTTGTTTTTTTTGTGGTACGCGGGCCTCTGACTGTTGTGGCCTCTCCTGTTGCAGAGCACAGCCTCCGGACGCGCAGGCTCAGCGGCCATGGCTCACGGGCCCAGCCGCTCCGCGGCATGTGGGATCTTCCCCGACTGGGGCACGAACCCGTGTCCCCTGCATCGGCAGGCAGACTCCCAACCACTGCGCCACCAGGGAAGCCCTGAATTACTTTGTATTTGAGCCAGAGCTTTTACTCAATGAAAGGAAATCTTTTATTTGCCTTTTGTATGTTTCTGTGGCCATCCAGTTGGGTGTAAATATCTAGTTTTGTAAACACTATCAGGTATTGTGACAGAATGATGTAGTGGTCCAGAGCCATTAAGAGGACTTGGGAGACCAACTGCTTATATTTGAAACTGATTACACAACTCACTAGCTGCAAAATGTCTGGCAAGTCCCTTAACCCTCTGTGCCTGTATTTCCTCATCAGTAAAATGGGAATAATAAAATTACAGACCCATAGCGGTTGTGAGGATTACCTGAAAAACTGGGTTCACCTCTTGGTGGGTGTCAGAGAGGGAGAAGGAGGATTTATTACTTGTAGCAAGTAAGGAAAACACCAGGATCTTTCTCAAAGCTGTGGCTCCCCAGCAGCAGAATTGGGGAAGTTTTAAGCTAAGGGTACGTGCATATTCATGAAGGGGCTTGAGCCCAGGAGAATTCAGCGTAGAATTGGGGCAGAGGTCATCAGAGTCCAGGCTTTAGTTGATTGAAGTCACAAAAGGTCAACTTCATCATTCTGTCCTCCACCAGGGTGGGGACCTTATTTCCTACAGACTCAAAAATATGTATCAGATTACTATGTATACCCCTTGAGGAGGAACTAGGACTCTGTTTTATCCCTGAACTGTGTTTCTTGACTGCTTTCCCTTTGTTCCTGCATCCCCTCACTTCATTTAAGAGCATTAATTACTGAGACCTGTTCAAGGGCAAGCATTGTGGCCAGGCTTAGATCCCAAAATGGCTTAGGTCAAAATGGCTTCTCTTCTGTCAAGGAAGCCATGCCTGATTCACTTCCTCCAGGGACCCCCTACCCCGTCTGTTTATAATAGCAGGGTACCTTGCACAGAGCACACATTAAGTGTTGACAATTTAATATTTTTATTAACATGGAACACTTAAAGCTTGTTGACCTACACTTTGCTTCTCATTCCAAGTTTAATAAATGAAGTTGTTTTTTTTTTTAACACCCAAGAAGAGCAATTAAAGAAGGACGTCTCAAAATTTTTGCTTTTAATTGTTATGAATTTTCTGATTACTGCTGATTTAAATGTGGACACTTCATGCAGTATGTGGTGACACTTTGTGGTGTTAAATCAGACACTTGCCATGTCTCAGCTGACAGTCCACAGGAGCACTGCCCTGTGGAGATGGATGTGTTGAATTTTGAAAGGGAAATTCCTTCTATGACAGGTGTTCACCAGTCTGGTCATTTGGCAGTCAGTCATTTGGGTAAAGAATATATGCCCATAAATTGTATGTGAACACATTGAGAAGTGTAATTTTTTGACAAAATTTTGACATGTTTGTAAAAGTATGTTTGGGAAGAATGGGGGGCTGGCGATGGGAGGGTGCACCAAAGCCCTGGGACAAGATCTGAGGGGGAAAACCGCAATGCAAAGAGCTTGCCGTGGAATTTGACACATTGCCAAATTATCTGAATAACAAGAGAGCCTGTTTGGAGACCTGCATAGGGATGGGACTGTAGCCCTAATTGTGCAACTTCAGCTCTGTGTTCCAGGTAGTGGGTGTCCGTCCATTGTTTCCTTAGACACAGTACGTTCTCCGTAAATGTCTGTTGTGCTTGATTGTATTTTTGTTAATTGGATATATGGTTACTAGGCTGTAGTTAGTATGGGAGATTTGTAGATGGTCATTACTACCTAGTCATAGACTGACTTCTGAGGAAATGAACATCTGAAGCTACTGAAACATTGTATTCAGTAATATTGGGTTTCTATGCTTTTTTTTTTTTTCTTTCTTCCTGAGGAAACTGACTTTCTTATCCCAGTCCCCAGGCTGGTGACTCTTGTTCCAATGTTTACCATACTGGAGATGTGGACTCAGGGCCTCTCTAAAAATTCAATATAGACATATAGTTTTTCTTGTATATCTGGTTCTCTGGCGCCCCTTAACTGAATATACATTATCCTGAACTCTTATTTATTTATCTGTTTGTTGGTAATCTTCTGGTTTTTGGTAGTCTTTCACTGACACACTAAAATTCAGAAAATACATTTAGGCTATTTCACAGAAATATTCGAGTTTCCTTTGAACTTACTAGTCATTTTCTTAAACCTTTTTTGCAAAAAGATATACAAATATGGAAACCTAAATGCATGCAGATTTGTGGGTTTTTTTTAATAAGGGAGTGATGTACGCCTTCTCAGAAATTTTGGTCAGATTATCCAATTTCCTGTGTGCAGAAATACACGAAAACTAAAGAGGAAGATAAAGATTTTGATGTACTAAATTCTTTGTACATTTACGTGAATGATCATCAGGTGTGTGCTTTGCTTTTCTCCTTTCTCCCTCTGCGTGTCAAACACCTCAGCCAGCATTCCCAGCCTGTGGCTTTGTAAGTGGGGAAAATACAGGCGTGTTCCTCCCGTTTGCCTCACCCTCTCTCCGCTGTGTCCTTTGATGTCTATCAGGCTCTGAGAGTTTGGTGCCGCTGCCCTTGTTCCACCCCTGGAAGCAGAGAACTTGATGGGGCGGTGGGAGGAGGAAGAATTAAAGGAATTGAATTGGCCTGGGCCCTGACCGCCCTGACCTTCCTGGCCCTCGTCAAAGCCATCTCAGTGATCTGGAGTAAGCATTAGGCTGAGATTGGGGAGACAGGGTCAGACTACATGTGCCCCATTCCGTAGCTGGAATGTTTTAAAGTATCTGAGGTATGTATTAGGTATCTTCAATTTTCATTTGGGAAGATAAAGCCTTTTTTTACTTGATTAGTCAACCTTCATGGTTAAATGGCTGTTAATCAGCATGAATCAGAGCCTGTCGGAAAGTATCATTCCAGGTGGGACACTGAATGCAGAGGAACATTTTAATTTCAGGATTCTGAGACAGGGGATCTAATGACAACATGAAAGTGAAGCGATTTCACATCAGTTACACGCTTACAGCAATTTGCCTGCTTCAGTTACTGGTGTGTGTTTGATTCTGATCAATTTCAATGCCGTCTTTGACTGAAAGTCTGGATCCTGGATAGGCCTGGCTCTGGGAACTCCTCCCTAAGCCTCTCATTTAGTGAATTCTTTCTAGGGATGTCACTGATAGGTCCTGGTAGGAGTGTTGAGCAGAAATAGATTATAGCCGTTCAAAAGCCTTGAATCAGTTCCCTTGATCATTCTGGTGCCCTTCCTCCATCCATGTGGCCAAAACCTGTGGCCCTGAGTAAAGACAGAAATAAGTGTTGCAGAAGGCCAGTGTGTTCACATGTGTTTGCCTACCGTGGGCTGCTGTGAACGTGCAAGCAGGTTGGTCCTTGATCTGCTTTGGAGTCGGTTAAGCAGGAGTAATGTGGTATTTGTGGTGGGTACTGAAAACTTGTTAGGATTTGAATGTGTAGAAAACCAAAGCAAAGCTGCCTCTTTCTGGCATCTCCTCCTTGAAATCACCAAGCCCTTGGGTAGAATGAGGTAATTTTAGAGTATCCTCACTTGTAATGTTTGCAGTCCAAATGCTTGCTAGCCAGAGCCCCGTGGTCCCATTCTTGAAGCCACCCGCTGCCCTGCTCGTCCCACAGGTGCCCCATGTCATTAGGAAGTAGCAGGCTGCCCTTTTCTGAGCAAAGGTGGAATGGAGAGAAGCTGTAGCTTAGGAACTGGTGTGCATTTCGGGGCCTATACACCGAGAAAAAACAATACTGTTCACGTTTCTAGTTTTCTGAAAAGCTGTCTTTTCGCGAAGGCTCTTCAGTTGCTTGTGGCTTCTCGCTTGCAGTATGTGGCCCTTTAATAAAGACTTGTGCTTTGACAGCAGGGTATCACATCAGCACACACAGCCACGTGGCACTGGCGTCCTGGCTGTGAATATGTCTCTGTATTAAAATTGTCAGTGGGGGCAGAGGCCCTGGCCAGTATCTGGTGCCACCTGCTCTGGGGGCTGTTGCGTGGAGGCCAGCCAGGTGGGAACTGCCTAGTATCTCCTACACTCGCTCTGACGGGGGGCGGCAGATAGATGCTAACAGGGCTCCTTGCTGTTTTGCACAGTTTAGTGAATGATCTTTGGGGTGTGTCAGTCTTCCGAACTTGAAGCACTTGTTTCTCATTTTGGCCAGGCTCTGTCTAGCCTTGACATTGGGCTGGACTCTGGGGGAGAAGCTTGGCATTTTATATGTTAATAAACTGTCCAATCTTCTTTGTCTCTGTTGGTGGTCGGGGAGCTCAGTGGGCGGTGGAGAGGAGATAGAGCACATGTAGGCATCGTGTGGGTACCTTAGTCCAAGTGCTCTGACCACTTGCCACCTCCACCCCAAAGGTCAGCTGATCCCCTTGGAGGGTGAGCACATCTGGACCGGCCTGCTCGGAAGAGGCCGCCCAGGGATTCTGGTTACATGGCTCAGGAACCCGAGCTCCGTGAAGAGCTATTCCAGGCTCCTGGTCCTTCTCCATCAGCTTCTAGAGTGTTTTGCAGGTTTGAGGCATGGCTTACTGTGAACATTTTGCTAGTGCACGTGTGCACGCTTGTGTACTTGCTTATTTGTTTATTTAGCTTATCTGCGAGCAGAATGATACTTGTAAAGTGCCTTGTGTTCATTTACTGACAGTTCATTATAGCTCTGCGAGTTCTGTCATGGAGTGCTGAGTACATGTTTCCAAATACTTGAATGGAAGATAATAATAACCAACTTCATGGCCCTGGAGAATTTGTGCCAATGGCTTATTGCCCCTTCTATATGTAAACTTAGGGCAAAACCCCTGGTTTTATTTATCTTCGGTTGCTTTGTTCCTTTCCCCCAGGAGCCAGCACATGCCTCGTACATAGTAGGTGCCTCCTAGATGTTTATGATTGGATACTGTGAAAGATACGGATGTGCGTTTTACAAGAAGAGCTGTGCCTGGTACGTGAGTCTATGGGTGGAGTGTTTTTTTTTTTTTTGCGATACGCGGGCCTCTCACTGTCGTGGCCTTTCCCGTTGCCGGATGCGCAGGCTCAGCGGCCACGGCTCACGGGCCCAGCCGCTCCGCGGCACGTGGGATCCTCCCGGACCGGGGCACGAACCCGCATCCCCTGCATCGGCAGGCGGACTCTCAACCACTGCGCCACCAGGGAGGCCCAGGGTGGAGTGTTTTTATTTGATCCTCAGGCTGTGCTGTGTCTGTCATGTCATTTGTGGTTTTGCCACTTCTAGTCTGGGCCCTATGAGACCTTTAAATTTTGCATTCTATTATTACATAGTTATAGGCTCTGCACTGTTACGTGATCTGTCTGTTTGTCTTTGATAATGGCAGTACAAATGTGGCTCTTGAGCCTTACAACTTTGACTACCACTGCCCGGGGCTGACAAGCAGAGGCCGTAGCTGCTTAGTATCACTTAAGTAAAGGTCGATCCAGCCAAGGGGTCACCCAGACTGACAAAGTTCACATTTTTAATGTCTGCTGCGTAACATATGTGGCAGCCTCAGCAGCAAGCTCTGTACAGGTAACTAGCAGAAGAGAATCCTGTCCTGGGCAAAGTCATGAGGTTAGGTATGTTTCACCTCCTGTAGTGCTAGAGCTTTTGTCTGCCCCACAGGTGGTATGCGGTCCCAGACTTGGGCGGATCCTAGAGCAAGCTGACTTGGTTGGCACTGATGTGAGTCAATATGAGAAGAGAGGAGGTGCTATGGGGAGAGCCAGGTGGGGGCACAGAACTGAGAGGAAGGGAAGATGCTGGAGTGGTGGGGAGTTGCCCATGCATCTTCCTCCAGCTTCATCTGGAGTCCGGTGCCTGTTACCCTGGGTCAGATCCCTGGATTTTAGGGGCTGCTGGCCCACTTACTCTTTTTTTTTTTTTTTTTTTGGGCCGTACGTGGGCCTCTCACTGTTGTGTTGCAGAGCACAGGCTCTGGACGTGCGGGCTCAGTGGCCACGGCTCACGGGCCCAGCTGCTCCACGGCATGTGGGATCTTCCTGGACCGGGGCACAAACCTGTGTCCCCTGCATTAGCAGGTGGACTCCCAGCCACTGCGCCACCAGGGAAACCCTGCCCCATATTTCTATTTGTACCCTTCCCTATCATATAGGCATGTAGGACCAGATGAAATATTCAGAAGTCATCAAATAGGCAAGTGCTTCTCAAATTTTATGTGCATGTAAATCACGTGTATTTCCATCAGGTGAGGTGGATGAAGTTCCCTTTCATCTCAACTTACGGTAATGATGGAAACATGACCTTGTTCTTACCTGTTCAGCTTTGAAACCCTTCCTACCAAATTTGTGATTATCAGTCAAAGTGACCTCAAAGTGAACACAGTTTTCTTCTCCTCTTGTACATACCTGCATCGGCAGGCGGACTCCCAACCACTGCGCCACCAGGGAAGCCCTGGCCCACTTACTCTTCTTCCTCCTGGTGGGTAAGGGCACCTCTCATCCTCTGGTTCCTAGGCAGTTGGGTTGATACGGCATCTTTTACTCGTTCTCAAGGCAGTGTTTTTGTTGTTGTTTTAATTCTGAAGCACACATACCAAATGGTGCTCCTAAGATTGTCACTCTCCCAGGGGTTCTTTGAGGGTGGTGGGCAATTTGTAGCGTATTGTCCAAGAGTGCACACTGGAGTGGGAGTCATGTGAGAATGGCACTCTATAGGGATAGCTTTGAATCTGTTTTTATTTATATTTTAAAGTAAACTGTTACAGACTTTATTAAGACTATACAGCCGTTGCAGACTTTTTAATAAGCACTTTATTGACAAGTTACTTTTGATACATCTCACAGTGATTACCAAACATTCACTACTATAGTAATAGTCCCATGGCTGAGCCTTGTTGGGTCCAGAAATCAGAGCAGGAAGGCAGAAGGCTCAGTGGGGAGCCAGCTGAGAGCAGGGGAGACCCCTCGCTGCAGGTCTTACCAGGGGGAGGTGAAAGATGCGGGACAGTTTACTGGGAGTTGTTGCCAGTAGTAGTTTGTATGGTAAGGTATTTCTTGACTCTGGAGAGAGCCAGGCATCCAGGCGCCTGGAACCTGCAGGCTTCTAGAAAAGCTTTGGAATTGGGGTAGTTTTCTCCGCTTTAAGCAAGTTCAGTTTTCCAATCCTTGAGCAACTGAGTGTGAGATGGACTCCTGCTGTCTTTCCTTCTTCACAGCACTTTTAAAATGACAAAGTAACAAACAGAACAGTTCTACTTTATTATTATTTTTTAACCCAAGGGTCTGTGTGGCTGACCTTTTGGGAACTCAGGCTAACTTTTGCTTGGCTTAGGGCTTCCAAAGGCAGGAAAGCAAGAGGCATATATCCTTCTTTCTCTTTTTGAAATCTTAAATAACTTTTTAATATAATTTTTTTCTAACTATAAAAATGATGCATATTCACTGTTAAACAACTTAGAAAATATAGGCTATTAGAGAGATGTAAAATAAAATTTGCTCATCATCCTATTAATATTTTGATGCAATTCCCTTTTTCTGTGCATGATATTTTATACTGCTGAACGAAGAACTTATTTCTTAAGGTTATGAAAGCACAGCAATTGCATACTGCGTCTAGGCTGTAACACTATCTGAAATTTTAGAATACTAACTTTAGCTCAGCGTTAATCCAAGTCAGAGTTCTCACGGACATTTTGTGTGTGTTGCTTCACCTTTTTAAAAATTAATTAATTAATTAATCAGTCACTTTTATTTTTGGCTGCGTTGGGTCTTCATTGCTGTGCGCGGGCTTTCTCTAGTTGCGGTGAGCAGGGGCTACTCTTTGTTGCGGTGCATGGGCTTCTCATTGCGGTGGCTTCTCTTGTTGCCAAGCACGGGCTCTAGGCGCGCAGGCTTAAGTAGTTGTGGCACATGGGCTCAGTAGTTGTGGTGCACGGGCTTAGTTGCCCTGCAGCATGTGGGATCTTCCTGGGCCAGGGCTCAAACCCGTGTCCCCTGCATTGGCAGGTGGATTCTTAACCACTGTGCACTGTGCCAACAGGGAAGCCCCGTTGCTTTATCTTTAATATCTCTCTTCACCAAAGCTTTCCCTTCCTCAGACTACTTTTTCCTTGAGAAAGTGCTCAGCACCAAAGGGAATAGAATGTCTACTCAGCCAAGCATGGTCTGCGGAATATTTGGAATGTTCCCTCCCTCACTGGTGAGGCAGCCTTAGCGGCACTAGTTCTGGACCAGGCTCCCTGGATGTAAATCTCAGCACCGGTGCTTACTAGCTGGGTGATCCTGAGCAAGCTACTTAACCTCACCAAGCTATAATTTTCAACTTGGTTTAAAATAGATAAAGCACTTAAAATGATTTGTGGCACATGGAAAATATTAAGTGTTAGCTATTTTTATCAGTGCCTTGTTATTAATGCAGTGGTAAGAACCATAAGACAGGGTTGATACTTTTAGATAATTTCTCAGAGTTATTTGATGGGAGGATGCAGTTGTCTAGGCCTGATCTCTGTGGAAACAGTCAAACATTGTACCGTATTTGGATTAGGTCTAGTTTTTATTCATACCCTCCGTTTATGTAAATGCTCGAATTGTCACATCTTGACCAGTAAGAATCTTCTTAATTGTGTTCTTTCAGCTGCTCTTCAGAACTTTTGAAAGTATTCTTGCTCACTGGCAAAACTATGTTCCAGAATCTTGAATACTTACTGTGTCAAGATATAAATCCATTTGGTGGAAAAGAACATTAGAGACAAATTCCAGTTGGTGCACCAGGTTATATCTCGTATGCATTAAAGTTGCTATGTTAGGTCACTTTAGAGAGAGAATTAAAAATACACACATTGATCATTTTAATTTTAACCTTGCCTTTATCATACTACTTACCTATTTGAAAGCTTTTAACCCCACTGTCGTACTTCTTTCTAATTGGATGAGCTTGTGATTATTTCTTAATCTAAAATTGTGACTAAAGCCGATGTGCTCTTTATCACCACAAAGATAAACTGAAAATGAAACAGCAAGGTCAATATCAATCCTGATACTAAGGCTACTAAATAAGTAAGAAGATTTAACATCCCAGATGTCTCCGATGGCTGTGCTCTGAAAACATCTCACTAATGAAGCACAGTTAAATTACTTTGTTTTGAGTCATTTGTAATAATTTTTTTTTTCTTCCTGCTTCTAAAAAGAGAATGGAACTTTTGACTCAGTAAAAGCCATGTGAAATTTTGTAAGGACCGGGGAAAGAG
>NW_006788168.1:470481-504731 GCF_000442215.2 Lipotes vexillifer
GAACTGAGTTTCTCTCAATAACTGTTGAAATACTGACTAATAAAATGGTCTTTAGATTTGAGTCAAATAGAACAAGAGCCTTATTTTTCCCCACCTATGATTTTTAATATTTGAACACTGTTCTCAGCTAGTCAAGTTTTAGATGCGTGTATGTCTAGCCTTAATGGAAACATTATCACCAAATTAAATATGTGGACAGACCATATCTAGAGATTAAACATGACCAAAACTAAAAACTATCAGAGAAAACTAATTCCGCATTTTCAGATGGGACACCTTAGTTTCCTTTGATTTTTTTTTTTTTTTTTTTTTTAATAAACGTTTCAGAATTCTAAAAACATTTATCTGGAACGAAATCAAGTCAACTTTGAAGATCTTCAGATGGTGTTTACCTAAGTCTGTGAAAAATTTGCCAGGCTAGTATCATTTTTGTCCAATACACATTATTACCAAAAAAACAAAAAACAACAAAAAAAACCCCAAACCAAAAAATACCCAAAACTTTAAACTTCTGTGTTTCTTTTCAAGAAAGCAGCATCAGGGTATGCTCAGCTTGACAGCATTCTACTTTTATTTTCTTCCTCCATGTAATAGAGACATTTTCTACTATTTTAATGAATTTGATTTACTTCCACTTTATTAATAATGGGCTTCAACACTTATTATCTTTGCTTTTTCTACATTTGAGAGCAATAGGGAATAAGGTACAGTTTCCAGATGTCAGCTTCTGAGAACCACAGACAAGACTTATTAAAACATTCTTTTAGGCCAATGAATCATCATAGCTTCTGACAAGTAGGAAAATGGACTTATTTGAACATTATTTGCATTTTGCCTACCATTTTTCAAATGTATTTTATGAGAATGAGTGAGGTGGCTACAATATGAGCAGCTAAAAGAAAAGGAAGAGAGTTAATGGAGCTGGTTTACTCTAAACTGAATGATTAGTTCCTGGATAACATTCTTTAAAATCAACTTTATTGAGGTGTAATTTACCTACAATAAAATGCACCCATTTTAAGTGGACACGTTCTTGCGTTGTAATAACTGCATACATCTGTGTAACCACCACCATTAAGATCCAGAACATTTCCATCAAATAGTTCTCTTGGGTCCTCTTGCAGTCATTGGTAATATATTGTTTATATTGTAAAACTTTTTCTCCCCATGTTAATCCACATGCCACTCTTCCTCCTTCTCTGGATCCCACTTTTATTGGTCACAGTGTTGAAAGGGAAGCAAAACCCTCTGATGTCTACACCCACTGGTCATATAATTATACTATATGGGATACATGATTTTCCTTGTGAACTTGAAGTTTACCATGCAGTAGGAGAGAGGACAGACAGACCTGCAGTCTAAATAATTGACTCAAATGCATAAATGTTAAGATACTTTGGGACTGCCTGAAAACACAAACTTCATCCTACTCATAGCATTGTCATTAATAAGCCAGAACTAATTGGAGAAATCATATTTTGAGTCAAGCATGAGGAAGATCCTAATTGAATGGAAAGATGTAGCGTGGCTGTGTTTATACCTACAACAATGGAGTCTCCAAGGACAGGGGGAGAAAGGGCCACAGGGAATTTGTCAGGTCAAATAGACGTAAGAGTCTTGAGCTCGCTGTGGCTGAGCTGTCTCAGGGTCTCATTCAGGGTACCTGGGAATGACCTCCAGACTCAGGTAAACGTTCATTCAGCTCCCACACCAGCATCAGCTTTTCCCTGAGGGCAGGACCAGGGTACCACGGCTCCGTCTGGCTCCACCTTCAGGCTCCTGCCTCTTCCTCGCTCTGCGCATCTCTGTAGCCAGTGTCTTCTGTTTGTTGCCTCCATCCCCAGGTGCCTTCACAGATCTTTCCTGTACTCTTCCCTTTTATGGCCTTTGTTATGGCTTACTGCTTGCTTCTCTCCTGTGTCTCGGCCTTTGCAGGAAAAGCCTGACCTTCTACGGCTATTTCAAGCCTGTACTTCAGTTTATTACCATATTTTCTCTGAATCAAAAATGCTATCCATTGTAGGACTTGTCAGTAGTGAGGTGCCACATAAGAAAGAAAAACTGGTACTAATTGAGCCATTAAACCTTGATTATAAGATGTGTCCCAATTCCCAAATGTTAAAATGTGGATAAAAAACAGTATCACCAACTAAACACTGAGCACTCCAGAGCACAGACTGGAACACAGGGCTTGGGGAGGATATCCAGGGTAAAAGGAGAAGAAGAGAAATAGTTTGAAACTAGGAGTAAGATGCCCAGTGTACATTGTAAAGTCTGTGTAGTTTCTGGAGGTGGACCTCATATTTGGCTGGAATATTCTAGAAGCCCATGCAAAAAGAAAAACACTGAGTTATATGTCTATAAGAAGAAAACAAACCCGTTGCTTAAAAGTCAAATAGGTATTGTTGTTACTAAGCCCTGGATGAAATATCTCCATCTCCTCTTTTTTTTTAAAAAAAATTTTTATTTATTTATTTATTATTTATATTTGGCTGCCTTGGGTCTTTGTTGCTTGGCGTGGACTTTCTTTTTTAGTTGTGGCGAGTGGGGGCTACTCTTCATTGTGGTGCACGGGCTTCTCATTGTGGTGGCTTCTCTTGTTGGGCACGGGCTGTAGGCGTGCAGGCTTCAGTAGTTGTGGCACGCGGGCTCAGTAGTTGTGGTGTGTGGGCTCAGTAGTTGTGGCTCACGGGCTCTAGAGCGCAGGCTCAGTAGTTGTGGCACATGGGCTTAGTTGCTCCATGGCATGTGGGATCTTCCTGGACCAGGGCTTGAACCCATGTCCCCTGCATTGGCAGGCGGATTCTCAACCACTGCGCCGCCAGGGAAGCCCCATATCCTCATACGGTGTCATTTAGTGAACAATATCCTCAACAGCATCTTTACTGTCAATGCAATCACGTTTCCGCCCCCAGCTTTATTGAGATATAATTGACATAGGACATTGTGTAACTTTAAGGTATACAACGTGTTGATTTGACGCACTTGTATGTTGCAGAAATAATCACCACCTTAGCTTAGCTCACACCTCCATCACGCCACATAATTACCATTTCTTTTTAGTGGTGAGAGCACTTAAGATCTGGTCTCTTGGGCTTCCCTGGTGGCGCAGTGGTTGAGAGTCCTCCTGCCATGCAGGCAGGGGACACGGGTTCATGCCCCGGTCCGGGAAGATCCCACATGCCGCGGAGCGGCTGGGCCCGTGAGCCATGGCCGCTGAGCCTGCGCGTCCGGAGCTTGTGCTCCACAACTGGTGAGGCCACAACAGTGAGAGGCCCGCGTACCGCAAAAAAAAAAAGATCTGGTCTCTTAGCAACTTTCAAGTATATGATATAGTAGTACTAACTATGATTGCCGTGCTGTGCATTAGATCCCCCAAAGTTTATTATTATTATTATTATTATTATTTTTGCGGTGCACGAGCCTCTCACCGCTGGGCTCACGGGCCCAGCCGCTCCGCGGCATGTGGACCAGGGCACGAACCCACGTCCCCTGCCTCGGCAGGCGGACTCCCAACCACTGCGCCACCAGGGAAGCCCTAGATCCCCCAAACTTTAAATGAATGCGGTCACTTTGACTGGACTGTTTTTGTCTGTTTAATTTACAGTAGTTGGTTGGTAAAATATTGTAGTTGCAGTTTGTCTCTCTTGGTCTGACCTAATTAAGGGATAATATAAAGGGCTTAAAATATATGTGGTGCTTGTTGGGCCAATTTTATGGTGATTTCAAGTCCCTAACTCGATTCCTGGGATTTGGTTAGGCTCATGTCTTAACTTGCTTGATTTTCTCCACATCAGTTGCTACTTCCCACCTTGGTAATCTCAGCTCCTTATCAGGTCCCCCAGCCACTCCAGCAAAATCCCGCTCCTTACAGGTCCAGATCTTATGACGTTGCATGTTGAAATTCTTACATTCTTATCTTCTCCAGTCTGAAATGTCCTTTCAGCTTCCTCTCCACAAACTCATGTTCATTAGTTCTTTTTAGATGATTCAAAAGTCCATCCTCCTTTCTCTGACCCTTGTTTTAACTTCAACCCCCCTTAACATTATTTAGATAATTTTAACTATGCTATGAACTTGTTCATTTACTTTTTTATAATTAAAAAACAAAACCCAGATTGTAAGTTCAGCTTTTCTTAGATTCCACATATGTGATATCAGATAGTATTTGTCTTTGTCTGGCTTATTGCACTTAACATAATGTCCTCAGGGTCCACCCATGTTGTCGCAAATGGCAGGATTTCCTTCTTTCTCATGACTGACTAATATTCCAGACACACACACACACACACACACACACACACACACACACACACCACACCACACCACACCACACCACACCACACCATACCACACCACACCACACCACACCACATGTCATCTTTATCCTTTCATCCATTGACAGGCACTTAGGTTGTTTCCATTTCCATATCTTGGCTATTGTGAACAATGTTGCAATAATCATGGGAGTGCATATTTCTCCTTGATAGCTTGTTGTTATTTCCTTTGGGTATACACTCAGAAGTGGAATTGCCTGATCATATGGTAATTGTTTTTAATTTTTGAGGAACCTCCATGTTGTTCTCCATAGTGGCTGTACCAATTTACATTCCCACCAACAACGTCCAAGGGTTCCCTTTTCTCCACATCCTTGGCAATGCTTGTTATCTCTTTCCTTCTTGATGATAGCCATTCTAACAGGTGTGAGATGATATTTCCTTGTAGTTTTGATATGCATTTCTCTAATGATTAGTGATGTTGGGAATTTATTAATGTACCTGTTGGCCATTGGGATACCTCCTTTGGAAAAAATGTCTATTTCATTCCTCTGCCAATTTTTAAATCAGATGTTTGTTTTTTTATTATTGAGTTATATATATGAGTTCTTTATGTGTTTTGGGTATTAACTCCTTATCCCATATATGGTTTGCAAATATTTTCTCCCACTCTATTTTTGTCCTTTTCATTTTGTTGATTGTTTCTTTTGTTGTGAAGAATTTTTTATTTTTAATTTCCATTGACTCATACTCTTTTCTTATGATTCTACCATGTTGGTAACTTTTAACTCCTAACATTTCTCTACTGGTTGGGGAATCACAAATGCCATCCAGAATGAATGCATAATGCAGCTTTTCCTAGACTGTGACCACAGCCTCTTGGGGAGGGCATGTTAGTTGGTGGGAACTGAGAACTTTTAATTGCACGAGGAAACCTACCATTAGATGTCCCCGACATTCATATTCATTTTTGGGGTTAATGTGGTGATTTAATAAGTATAAATTGAAAATGACCTATTTTGTCTGAAGAGGAGTCCCATCTACTTCAGGCAGGGTAGACCTCTGTTTGCTGGGGAGAAAACTACTGATACAAAAGGTGTTAGAATCATCTTAGTTTAGGATTGTTTAGTGACTGCCTGTTTCCAGCCAGTTTCTTTTTCTAAGAATACATTCTTTCCTCTCCTGCTTTCCAACTCTTGACTTGTATGTGTTCATACAGAGAAACATCTGGTATTCCGAGAATTTTATTTTTGGTGGCAACTGAATATTACTGTACTTGCATTGTATCTAGTTCCCAAGCATAATGGAGCACGGTTAATAAAGAGCAATTTGCAAATGTACATAAAATTCATGGTTCTGTATGAGTATGGCTGAATATCCCATGCACGCTCTATGAACATAAATGAGAATGTCTCTCTAGAAGCTCTCATGAACTTCAGGCATCATGTCAGTTTTACTCGTCATTGTGTACTTAGCACAAAGGCTTACAGTAAACATTGAATGAATGATAAGATGTATATAGCTCCTAACCAGTGACTTGTATGTAGCTTACCAACATATTAATTTTTCATTTAGAAATAAGTAACACAAAACCGTTAGCATTGCCAAAATATGTTCATAATTGAATTTTCATCCGTTCAAGAAAATAAATAGGGGATGAAAATCAGTTTAGTGTTGGGGTGAATAAATCCATGACAATGGGTTAGATGGAGTAAATGAAATTAAAATACAAGAATAAGTCATACACCAAGAATTAATTGAAAGTATCACATTATACATTCAAGGTGACTCTGAAGCAGTTGAACAGAAGTTTGAAATTTGAAATACTATGAGGGCAGTAGATGGGAAGAAGTAAATTGCTGTTAGAATATCCAATTGTCTTTGCCTCTCAAAATTCAAATAACAGCTGTACTTCATTTATAGAGAATAGTCTTTACTATTTATAGCTTGAGAACCAATGTTATAAGCAACAAACTATGTATTAGGATATTTATAGACATTTTACTTCACAATTTTAGATACTCAGAATTCTGATGTATCTGGTTTTCACCAGATACAGGGTTAGATGTATGCTGTGCAGAACCCCCCTATGCAAATAAAGATTTTCTTAAAGAACAGTTGCAAGAAATTTTTCTGCTAAGAGGGTCCAGAGATAACATTTTCCAGGGAACAGTTTTTGCAAGCCACTTCAGTGGATGTGGCTTTAGGGTGATGTGATGGATCATCTGGAGATAGTAGATGAAATCAGTATCGCTGAAGATAAATTACAGTTGATGAGAATGGGTGGTGACTGTGCTTTGGTTAAATCCCTCATTGTGCACAAGGTATAATTGTAACTAGATGAAAGCATAGCGGCTTGTAGAGGCAGGTGTCTATTATATAAAAAGCTTTCTATTTCTCTGTCAGGTTATCAGACAGAAGGCTGCTTCAGTAGCAGGGTTTGGTGACATTTCATGGTTGAAAATTTTCTCTGTATTTCCTGGAGGAAGACTGGTGCAAGACTTTAGAGTGTTCTTTAAAAGCTTTTTGTAAAACTATGGGAGCCATTGTGATGGCCAGTTTCATGATAGTGTGAACGGGAAGGAAAAAACCTCTACCAGGCTGTTAGATACTCCATACACATCATGTCTTCAAATATTGTGATAACCCTAATACTACCTTCACTAATTATTTCATTTAGGCATAACTTATATCCCTAATTAGATTGTTAATTTCTTGAATATTCAGATCCTGTCTTGGATTTCATGTTTCTATCTTGGCTGTTCTTACAGTGCTAGGCAAGAAGTAGATGATGGATAAGACTCTGCTAATTCATTTGCAAAGGCAGGACCACAAGCAGGTGGCACTCATAGCTGCGTGGCTGACAGTCTTTGAAAGAGTGTGCACACTCTGGAGTTCTATGGACCTTTTTCACAGTGGACCCGTAGAGCAATGGTTCTAGGCACAGACTCTGGAGCCAGACTGTCTGAGTTCAAATCCCAGCTTTTTCACATACTGCTGTGGGACCCTGGACAAGTTACCTGACCTCTCCATGCCACAGTTTTCTCATTTGTAAATGAGGATGACAGGACCTACTTGAGGTGGATGTAAGGATTACATGAGTTAATGCTTGAAGAGTGCTTAGAACAGTGCCTGGCAGTGGATCTACGTCAGCTTGCTTTGTTTCTCGTTTACCCTCAAATTGCTAGACCGTAAGATTTAAAGTAATATTTACTTTAAAAAATTGTATTTATGATCTGAAACAGATGGAAGTCATTTCAGGCAAATCTGTACACAAGGATAACAGTCACTATCAGTGGCGTCATCTTTAACTGTAAAAGACAATAGTTGGTTGGTGTGATGAATAAATTTGCATGTATTTAAGCAATTATGTAGATGTGCGAACACCAAGTTGGTATAAATTAACTGTACAGGTTAATGCATGGAAACAAACTGTATTGATTTGGTATAACCTTTTCCTGGGACTTTGCAAGAAGTCACAGTAAACAGGGAATTGCCAGCTTATACATAGCACACAGCCTCTTTGGTTTAATAAACTGTGACTTTGCTTTCAGCTGTTATCACGTCCAAATGGCCACATCCTTAAGATTAGTTCCACTGGTGTACTAAAGTAAGATAAGATAAATTTTAACCCAGAAATGGGTGCTTTTTGTGTTACAAACAACGAGTGAACACCTTTTGTTGTGCTTGCTCAAGAAAGGCACTTGTTCAAGTATATTTGTGGAAATTATAGGGAAGATTTGTTTAGCCAGATGTCCAGATTGGTGTGCAGGGAGAAAAATCCACATGAAACTTTGTCCAGTCAGTTATTTATATACCTGAGTGGTTAAGAAATGAAAGAAAGCAGAGTGGCTGTTAAATGAATCGGTAGAATAGATCTGTTATTGTAGTTGTTATGTTAAGATAAAAACAGATGCTAGTCCTGGCTTGGCTGCTGACTACCAGATCCTGGGCAAGTAACTTAACATCTGCAGAAACAGCCCCAGTTTGTAAATTGAGGAGGTTGAACCAGATCATACCTAAGGCTTCATCTGACTCTCATGTTCAGTGATTCTGAATTTAAAGAATTGTATAAAAGTCCTTGTAAACATGCATGTAATAACCAGTTGAACTTTGGTCATAGAATCAGTATAATTCTACCTGTTGTGAAAATGTCTTTAATGTAAAGGAAGATATAATACTGCAAAGCAGGCAAAATCAGGTAACTAGAATGAAAACTAAGAAAAGTTTTTCTGAAGAAGCCTAATACTGTATTTTAAATTATGCTGTATATTATACTTAAAATGTAATACTGGTAGCATGTTTAGTAAGCTGCATTTATTGAGCAGCTGTTCCAAACCTGAGGAATGATGAGATTTGTGAAGACCTTAGCCACCCCTCCCCCAAAAAAGGGGGGTAAGATGTTGTCCTTGAACCATAGGAGTTTATTACCTGTTCAGAAATACTGATCTAATTATTTAGTTTTAAGGAATTTTTTCAATTTCAGTTAAATGATACCTATCATAGGGGCTTAAAAAAATTTTTTTTTTGCCTTTCCCCCTGGTTATTAAGAGAATAAATGATAAACAAGAAACCTCCCTCTTCCCTTTTACTTCCTAAGGGCAGTCATTTTTAAAAGTTTGGATTGTATCCTTTGAGAAAGAGAGGGAATATGGGTGTGTATTCAGGCACCTGTGTATATATGTATATGCATATAATTTTACCTAAATCAGATCATATGAAGCGTTCTCTAAGTTGCTTTTTAATTTAACAGACTAATGCCTTCATTTCCCTGTGAATGCATATGTGGCTACCTCATTCTTTTTAACTGTTTCTTTTTAACTACATTTCATTGTATGGATGAATGATAATTTATTTACTCATTCTCCTATTGAGGATATAGCTGGATACGTTTTCACTATAAACAGTACTCCAGTGAGCATCATTTTTCCTTTTGAGGCCAAAAAATGAATTTATTTGGGGTTTGTTAGGACTGCAGCCCAGGAGACACAGATCCAAGAAGCACTTGAATTGTGTTCCACCAGACTACAAAATGGGTCAAGTTTATTCCAGTGAACATCCTTATATATTATATATTTATTTTTGCCTTCTTAATTATTTCTTTAATATAAACTTTTTTGAAATTTATATTAGGTAAAAGGATATGAGCATTTAAATTTTAAATACAGACTGTCAAATTGCTTCTAGAAAAGTTGTTTATAACATTTTAGGAAGTTTAAAACATTTGTTTAAAAATCTATTTTTAAATTTAAAAAATTGTAGTTGAGTTACAATACTATATTAGTTTCAGGTGTACAACATAGTGATTCAAAACTTTTATAGATTATACTCTGAAGTTGTCCTAAAATATTGGCTATATTCCCTTATGCTTAAAAAAAATTTTTTTAAGAAGGAAAGATTTGATGAAAATGAGGCCCTGGATGTTCTACAGCTGATGACTAGATAAATAAAATGTAGTCTAGGGCTTCCCTGGTGGCGCAGTGGTTGAGAGTCCGCCTGCCGATGCAGGGGACACGGGTTCGTGCCCCGGTCCGGGAAGATCCCACATGCCGCAGAGCGGCTGGGCCCGTGAGCCATGGCCGCTGAGCCTGCGCGTCCGGAGCCTGTGCTCCGCAACGGGAGAGGCCACGACAGTGAGAGGCCCGCGGCAACGAAGATCCTGTGTTCCACAACTAGGACCCGGTGCAGACAAAATAAATAAACAAATAAATAAATAAATAGAAAAAAAAAAAAAAAAAAAAAATGTGGTCTATCCATACAATGCAATATTATGTGGCAGTAAAAAGAAATGAAGCACTGATGTGTGCTACAACATGCATGAGCCTTTAAAACATGGTGCTAAGTCAAGGAAGCCCATCATAAAGGACCACATATTATGTGATTCCATTTATATGAGAAGTCCAGACAGGCAAATCCATAGAGACAAAGTATGATTGGTGGTTGCCTAGGCCTGGGGGGCGGGGGTGTTGGGGGAAATGGGGAGACTGCAAATGGGTAAGGGGTTTTCTTTTGGGGTCTTGAGAATGTTCTATAATTAATTGTGGTGAAGACTGCACAACTCTGTGAATATATCAAAACCCACTGAATTGTACACTTTAAATGGGTGCATTGTATGGTATATGGATTATATCTCAATAGTTATTTTAAAAAATGAAGTATATGGAGAATTGCATGAGAGCAGACATGGAAAGTAGATTCTGGCAGTGTGGAGCTCCTTTGGTGTGCGTTAGTGATAACCCACATGTTTAGTTATTCACAGCCAATAGTATTCTTTTAAGATATTTAAAATTAAAAACTTTAAAGTCCTTCAGTAGGTAGAAGTTTTTCTAGGTGGATGGTTAAGAGATATTTATAATCTAAGTATTTTTTTAATGTTTCATTTGGATTTGGTTAGGTACAGTTAAAAGTGTACTTGAGGATTATTAGAGGAATAAAGATGAATTTCTAAGATGGAGAGATAGCTATTGCTTGTGATTTTGCAAATGCTCAACTGTTGAATTAACAATGCTTTTGTTAAAATTCCACGGGAATTTTTCTCATCCAGAAAATAGGGTATAAGAAAGGGGTGCGTGTTTGCGTGCATATGTTCTACTATCTGTTGGTCCTAAAGAATGTAAGAAGGTAAATTTGACCAGTGAAATCCATAATTACAGTGCTTTATTTGGTAATCCATTAATCAATTACTTTGTAACATCACATGTATTTGAGTAATTATATTTTTAATCTTCTGTTTCTCTAATCAGAAATTAGGTTTGCACTCAGATTTGTTCATATCCCCTCTGGTTTGTTAGAATTGAATCAGCTTGCTCCCAGCCCTTCTTTTCCTTGTACATTAGGAAGCAGAGATTTGTAATTTTGTATTTACAGAGATCAACAGAAAAGATCAGATGCCCCACACTCTGAGGCTCTGCCAGATGTAATTTACATTTGAACAAGGATTTACAAAAGAACAAGGATTAAGTTAAACAATTAGAGCAGTATGCTACATACTATATCCTAGGAAAACTATTTGGGTCAATAGTTTTTGTTTTCAACAGGCTCTTGCATTGTGAGTGCCCAATAAACTGGTTGTAATTAATAATTGTCTTAGTGCAAGTCTTTGTTTAGGAAGAAGGGAGCTAGCTAAAATTAGTTTGTGACTGCATTTTGTAGAAGTTTATCATTTTGGTTAATCAGTGAATTTTATTTGGTTAATGTGAATCATTATAAAACCATTATAATGATTACTCTTAAAGTCCACTAGTACTGTAATTGTCATTTCTTAACGGTGTTTAGTTTTGGCCTTTTAGTTTGTCATTCTTTAGGCATCCAAGCTTGAGTTAGCACTCTTTTTCCTCCCTCCCTCCTTTCCTCCCTCCCTTCCTTCCCTCCCTCCCTTCCTTCCCTCCTTTTTTCCTTCCTTCCTTCCTTCCTTCCTTCCTTCCTTCCTTCATCGCAGTATTATGGCAATCTGTGTTGTGCAGGGTATTTTAAACTGGGGTCAGTGAATCCCCTCCAATTAGATGTAAAATGGTGTGTTTATGGAGGCATGTGCAATTTCCAAGGGTGAGAGTTCATATCTCTCATCAAAATTTCAAAGATTTCCACAGCTCTAGAAAATTAAGAACACTGTTGTCAGGTATATTTTATGATTGTGTTTAAAAGGATGTTTTTCTTTTCCTATCCTAACTGGTTTCCTATCCCAACTGCACTAACAACAGAATACATTTAGAGAGCCAAGGTCTCCAGACCTTGGTCACATTGTTGTTTATACAAAAGTGCTGAAATATAACAGCAGCTGCCTGTTATTTCTCTAATCACTCAGTAGCCAGAATTAAAATGTTGTGGCTGGCTTTAACTCATAGCAGGAATACCTTTGTGGTTACTATCATAAATATTAAGCAGGACTTTTTCCAAAAGCCATTGGTCACATGCTTTGTCTCACTAGTAATTAACTTATCAATGAGCTATGGCACACTCTGGTGATTTTTCCCTAAAAGATTTATACTTAACAGCAAACCAGGGCATGATAAATTTATCTATGCAAAGTGCCTTTTTGACCCAGAGGAGGTTAATGTAAATTTCTAATGAACTATGATGTATGGTGGTAGGCGAGTTTCAGCACCTCTGTTGAGATGTCATACACCCCCATCTCATCTGGTCTTATTTTTCCTTAAGTCATGTTGTATATTGTACATTTGACTTGTGTATTCATATTGAATATAATATTGTAAAGCAAGAAGCTGTTTATCGTTAGTTGAAAGGTATCTATTAGAGTATGGATTTTGCTTTCAAAGAGCTTATATTCTCTCCTGCACAGCCCTTCTGTACTGTGAAAGAGGACATGTGATTGAATATGTGTCGTTTGGGAACAAAAACATTTCCCTTCAGTGTTTATGCAGCATAGCTTATTGTACTTTAGAAAATCCACAGTGCTTGGACTTACCTGGTGGCGCAGTGGTTAAGAATCCACCTGCCAATGCAGGGGACACGGGTTCGAGCCCTGGGCGGGGAAGATCCCACAGGCCGTGGAGCAGCTGAGCCCACGAGCCACAACTACTGAAGCCCACGTGTCTAGAGTCCGTGCTCCGCAACAAGAGAAGGCACCACAATGAGAAACCCGTGCACCGCAACGAAGAGTTGCCCCCGCTCGCCGCAACTAGAGAAACCCCGCACACAGCAATGAAGATCCAAAGCAGCCAAAAATAAATAAATGAATGAATTTATTTTAAGAAAAAAGAAAATCCACAGTGCTTGAGAGGGTGAATTGATTCTTTCACTGTTTTCAGAAGTTGGGAGACTTTTGCCTTTTTGTATTTCTTAGTCCCCAAAGAAAGCAGTACTCTTTCTAAACAGAAATTTGTGAATCTACAGTGTCCTCTCACAAACTGCCAGCACTTGCGGTGTCATAAGAAACCACTTTGCTACTGGATGATAATTTTAGGCCAGGACCCTTTAATAGTGTACTATCGGATGCTTCAGTCTGGTTATTCCAGAGCCTCTTCATCTGAGACCAGTGGGAGGGAGCAGGTAATGCAGTTCTGTGATTCATTACAATCCAACGTGACTAGAATAGGATAGAGGCATAAAAAGGGTGTTCTCAGTATCCAGTGATGTTTCTTATGCTGACATTTTAGTCTCTCCTTGGGCAACAGTTAAAAATTTTTTTTAAATTTTGAAAAAATATCAAGTTGCAAGAATAGCAAGCTTCCACATTTTAAGCCTTTGCTGCATTTGCTTAATCATATCTCTGTATATATATAACACATATTTTTATAAATATGTATATAAATTTTACCTTGGGGGAATTCCCTGGTGGTCCAGTGGTTAGGACTCGCCGCTTTCACTGCTGTGGGCGGGGTTCAATCGCTTGTCGGGGAACTAAGATCCCGCAAGCCGTGTGGTGCGACCAAAAAAAAATTATTTTTTGAGCTCTTTGAGAGTAGTTTGCATATATCGTAGCCCTTTAGCCCTTAATATTTAAGGGTGTATTTTCTAAGATGATAACCCAAATTAGAAAATTTAATCAAATTTTGAAATTTTGAAGTTAAGGAGGAACCTGGAAACAAAATAAAGTAGCTAGCCTTAATTATTATTTGTTATCACATTTTGCTAAGATAAATTTGTTCTTTTTCAGTTGAGCTCTCTAAAACAGAACTATTTACATTTCCTTTATTTAAAAAAATTTTGAAACATTGCATATGTAGCAAAGGAGTATATCATTTATATGTTTGGTTTTAACAGTTAAGAAAAAATTGAAGTACCCTGTATCACTACCCAGTTTGTACTTTTTTTTTTGCGGTACGCAGGCCTCTCACTGTTGTGGCCTCTCCCGTTGCGGAGCACAGGCTCCGGACGCGCAGGCTCAGCGGCCATGGCTCACGGGCCCCACCGCTCCGCGGCATGTGGGATCTTCCCGGACCCGGGCATGAGCCCGTGTCCCCCGCATCGGCAGGCGGACTCTCAACCACTGCGCCACCAGGGAAGCCCCAGTTTGTACTTTTGAAGCCCCTTGTATGACTTTCCTGACTCCCTTCATTTCCATTGCCCCTGAAAGGAAATTACTCTTCAGACTTTTGTGTACTTCTTTCTCTTAATTTTCTTTATTAACTACGTTTACTTCTATGTTTGCCTGGTGTTGATCTTTTTGTAAATGGATTGATTCTCTTTGCAATTTTTCCTCCACTTCATTTGCTCAACTTTTACGGGGGAGAGCTTTATTGAGGCCTAATTTGCATGTAGTAAAATTTACCCATGTAGCATACAGTTTTGTGAGCGTTGGTAAATGTATATCATTGTCCAATCAACTTTTTTTTGGAGATATATTAGTCCATGTTGATGCATGTAGCCGCAGTTTATTCACTTTTGCTGTTGTGCAGTATCCTATTGTGTGAATATACTACAGTTTATCCTTTTGTTGTCAGTAGCCATTTGGGTAGTTTCCAGGTTTGGGCTTTTATGAACAATGCTGTTCTGCACATTATTGCTGGATGTGTGCATGTTAAACTTTACCACATATGTATAAAATTGTTTTCCAAAGTGATTACATCACCATCAGTAGTATAGGATAATGATGCTACTTGTGCTAATGATAGTACTTAATATTATCCAAATTTAAAATTTTTATCAGTTTGGAGCGTGTGAAATACTGTCTCAATTGTGATTTTAATTTGCATTTCCTGCATAACTAATAAGATGAACATCTTTTCATATATTTATTGGCTATTGATTTGCTTTCTTTTTAAAGTGCTTGCTCATTTTTTGCCCACTTGGCTTATTTTTTGCCTTTTTCTAATTGAGCCCTAGGAGTTATTTTCAGACTGTGCATATTACTCTTTTGTCATATACAAATATCTTTTCACCAGCTTGTGGTTTCTCTTTTCACTTGGTTTTAATTGCTTTTGATTATCAGAAGTTCTAGTTTTAAAAATACTCAAATCTATTCTTTATTTTTATTTAAGGTTAATATTTTATGTCTTGTTTTAAAAAGTCCTTTACTACCTGAGGGCCGTAAAATACTCTTTTGTATTTTCTTCTGTAAATTTTAAAGTTTTACATTTCACATTTAAATCTTTGATTTAAATGCTTGAAATCGATTTTTTAAAATATGGTATGAGGTAGGGATTAATTTTCCCTCTATATAGATAACCTATTGCCCCAGCACTGTTTATTGACTAGCCCAGTTTTTCCCACTCATCTGTGATACTAGTTCTGTCATATCAGGTTTCCAGATAACCAAGGATCACTTTCTGAGCTCTTGATTCTGTTTCAGAGCTCTGTGTGTCTTTCCCTGAGTACTCTGTCCTCTGTATTACTGATAACCATAGGTCCAGCTTCCTCTCTTTGCTCTGCTTCAGGGTAGCTTGGTCCTTCTTGTAGATTTCCATTAAGAAACTGTTGTTAGGTCAGTCTCCCAAGGCCTTGGAAATAAAAGCAAAAATAAATAAATAGGACCTAATCAAACTATAAGCTTTTGCATAGCAAAGGAAGCCATAAACAAAGTGAAAAGACAACCTATGGACTGGGAGAAAATATTTGCAAATGATGCAACCAACAAGGGCTTAATTTCTAAAATATACAAAAAGAAATTATGGGGCTTCCCTGGTGGCGCAGTGGTTGACAGTCCGCCTGCCGATGCAGGGGACACGGGTTCGTGCCCCGGTCTGGGAAGATCCCTCATGCCGCAGAGCAGCTGGGCCCGTGAGCCATGGCCGCTGAGCCTGCGTGTCCGGAGCCTGTGCTCCGCGACGGGAGAGGCCACAACAGTGAGAGGCCCGCGTACTGGAAAAAAAAAAAAAAAAAAAAGAAATTATGTTGTCATCACCTGAGGTGTATAGCTCAATGTGGAAAGAACTGACAGCTTTACAGTACTGAATTTTCTAATCCGAGAATATGGTATATCTCTGTTTCTTCTTTAACAATAGAAATTTTAAATTTAAAAAGTCTTCATAAAGTTCTTACACAGCTTTTGTAAGATTTGCACCTAGGTACTTAAAAATATTTTTGGCTAAGTGGGTATCTTTTAAAAAACTTTTTATTGCAGTATATAATATGGTATGTGCACTTTTCTATATGTATAAATGAACAGCTTGCTGAATTCTAAAGCTAAACACCAGCACCCAGATCAAAAACCAGAACATTAGCAGTTCCCTAGCAGCCATTCTCATCTTCCTTCCCAGTTACTGACATCCCCCCAAGGGCTGCCACTGTCCTGACTCCCAAAAGCATGGGTCAGTTTGGCCTGTTTATATACTTGTCATGTAAATGAATCAGAGAGTCTGTGTTCTTCTCTAACTGGCTTCTTTTGCTCAGTGTTATTTTTTATTTTTATTTTTATTTTTTTTTGCGGTACGCGGGCCTCTCACTGTTGTGGCCTCTCCCGTTGTGGAGCACAGGCTCCGGATGCGCAGGCTCAGCGGCCATGGCTCACGGGACCAGCCACTCTGCAGCATGTGGGATCTTCCCGGACGGGGGCACAAACCCGCGTCCCCTGCATTGGCAGGCGGACTCCCAACCACTGTGCCACCAGAGAAGCCCATCAGTGTTATTTTTGTGATCGTCTAGTTGTAGATTGTTCATTCTCATCGATGTGTAGTATTCAGTTGTGTGAATATACCACAAGTTGTCATTTTAAGTTGCATTTTCTGAGTCATTTTGTTGTAGCTGAGAACTGCTATTGACTTTAGTATACACAGATTTTTATAGGCAGTGACCTTGCTCAATTCTCATTAATTCTAATATTTCTTTGCAGATTGTTTTGGGCTTTCTTTATAGTTGGTCATATTGTTTGCTAATATTGTACTGTTTCAGGTTTTTTTTTTTTTCTGATCCTCATATCTTTCATTTCTTTTGATCAAGATAAGAGACAAGCATAAAACAAGCCAGATGCAAAAAAATCATGGGATAAATATTTTATGAATAAATTAGACAGGTTTTCCTTAGATTTTGGAAGAGAAATTGAGCTGGAATTTCTAGTGTATTTTTTAACGACTCTAAGGTTCTGCTACTGTCTAGTGCCTTGCTGTTTGAACAGGGGAGTCTTGTTTGGGAGGAGTGATCCCAGGGGCAGTGGCTTCTTTGCCCTTGGCCTCTGGTTCACATGTGTGCAACTGGAAATGAATCTCTTTCATGGGATCTTGACAGGCTGTCACAATTGGTTAATCTCTTCTTGGTTTACCAGTGCAGCTGGAGAGCCAAAGGTTGTAGGGGCAGTGGTAATCTGTGTTCTAGCATATCAGTTTGTCACTTAATTGAATGAAATAGATTTGGGGCACACGGCACCCAGAAAGGCACAAGTAAGTTCTACTCTCCTGGGTCTGCATCTGAAAGACTCTAGTGTATATGGATTAATTGAAACTCCGAGAAGACAGGGTGAGGTTTTAAAAGAAAGTGAAAGTCACAAAAATCTTGAATCACAGGTTGCCATGTGATTTCTCAGAAGATGACAGTGATAAAGACAGTAAGGCTCACCTATGAAGTCTCAACAGGGAATTTTTATACCTGCAGACTAAAACTGTATAGTAATATAATTATAGCTTGAGATGCTGAGTAGTGAGAAAAGTCTTTAATAAGTATGTGATGATGAGAAAAGCATATTTCTAGCTCGTGATTCTTTCTTATGTGTTGAGGGTGGATGCAGGAAAGTGATAAGCATCACCCTAATGCAGTTGAAGTTTTCTTAAGTGATCTCCATTTAACCAGTTAACTGGTGCTCACAAATCAACTGATGTCCGTGCTGGGTGGAATGTTCATGGACATTCCAGTTGGATCCCCAGGCATTTCCATCCCTCCCAATGGAGTTGTAAGGTACCAAGCATTTGTAAGTTGTAAGCATTTGTAAGTTGTAAGGTACCAAGCATGTAGTATTTGACCTTAAGTTATGGAATTTAATTAAATATTATGTAAGTCAATGAAATATGAATATGCAAAAAGATGAACTTCCATGAAATGTAGAATCAGTGAAGGTGAGATCTTAAAGTGTTGTTCCCAGATCAGCAGCATCACCACATCTTCTGGGAACTGTTAAAAATGCAGATTCGTGGGCCCCACCAGATACCAAACCCCCCTGGTGATTCTGAAGCATGCTAACGTTTGAGAACCACTGTGCTAAAAATTATTGCAGTTGATCTAAGTGCAGGAAGGAAGAGGGATTATAAAAATATAGGAGGCTTCTGCACTCAGATTGTGTTTCAAAGATCTTTTAGTTCTTGATTGTCTTTAAAGAAACAGAAACCAAAAATTGATAACGGGTAATGGTGTAGTTTACATAGAAAAAACAACCAGAACTCCATTCAGCAGACCATTTTCAAAGAAATGTCCTTTGCCTCACATCTAAAGATTGGTGAATGAATGAACATATGATATAAATTAACATAAAAGTGTTAGTATCAGTTTTTATGATTCTCTGCTTTAATCTGTTTTTTCAACTTACTGTCCAGCTGCTGAAGCGAGTCCATACGAGAGGAGAGCTTTGACTGTCTTTGATAAATCTAGTAACCAGGGCTGATAGGCATCCAGTATGTACTGGAAGAGCTGGTCAGCCAGAATTTGTTCTGAAACATATTGTGTCGTTTGATCCTTATCATATCTTTATGAAGTAGGTACCCGTTTTAGAGATGGGTGGGGCTCAGATTTGAAGATTATACAGCTAATTAAATGACAGCACCAAAATTTAAATCTAGATTGTTCTGCTGGTGGCATTGTCTAAATATCAGTGAACAGAAATATGTATATTGATATAGAGTACCTTGGATCTTTGAGAAGAAAGAGAACTAGTCATTTGGTATCTATGGCAAGGCCTTCTAATTCTCACCATGGGCTCCCTGTGCCCCAGTGTTTCCAATAATAATGTTGATAGTGAATAGCATATACAACCCATATTTTCCTGAATCATACACATAGGGAGTATAGTGAGTTTCTGCTGTATTTCACTCTGACTTGAGAATCAAGGCAAAAAACAAATGTATTAGTTTGCTAGGGCTACTGTAATAAAGTGCCATAGACTGGGTGGCTTAAATAACAGAACTTTATTTTCTTACAGTGCTGGAGGCCAGAAGTCTGAAATTAAGGTGTGGGTAGGGTTGGTTTCCTCTGAAGCATCTCTCCTTGGCTTGTAGATGGCTGTCCTCTCCCTTTGTCTTCACATCGTCATCCCTCTGTGTGCGTCTGTGTCCTAATCTCCTTTTCTTGTAAGGACATCAGTCATATTGGATTAGGGCCCACTGTAATGACCTCATTTTAACTTAAAGACCCCACCTCCAAATCTACGTATGTTCTGAGGTACTGGGGGTTAGGACTTCAACATAAGAGTTTGGGGGAGACACAAGCCCATGACAACAACTAAGATGCTTTTGGTTAATTAGAGTTTTCCCAGAAGGTCAAGATCTTTTATTTGAGATTTGAATGTCCTTGACTTCTCCCTTTTTTTAAAACATAATTAGACCAGAGTTCATGGAGCCAGGCTAATTTGAAATCCAGGTGAGAGCAAACCAGCTTCTTAATGGGTTTTAGGAGAGTAATATATTTGGGTAGCAGAATGGATTCCATCCTTCAAAGACCAATTAAACCTTCTTTGATGATTTAGAATCACATATGTTAATGCTAACCAATTAAAAGTTCGTCATAAAAACTGCTAACTACAGGAATTCTTGTTATGGGGAAAAAAAACTTGTAGGACTTGAAATGTAAATAATCCTGTTTTACATCAGGTTAATTACACAGCCGTTACTACAAGTACTGCCTTGAGCTGCATTTTACCTATGTCCCTCCTGTGAGAGCTGCTTCTGAAAACATGTCAGCTTTGTCTGGTAAGGAGAAATGGGAGTTCTCGCTGAATTCTGCTGGTGCATCTTGAAAGAAGGGAAATTAATCATTGGAAGGAAAAAGTATACGCAGTATATGATTGAATTTTGACCCCTAGTTAGGTTTGAATCTTAGGTTCACTAACAGTATTTTCCTCCCATGTGTAAAACCCGTTAAACAGTAATGCTTTCTTCATAGCAAATAATTTCTGTGCCCTCATCTCTCATTACTCAGTGTGATGGTTGTTAGAAATGTAGAGTCTCAGCCACCAACCCCAGGTTTAGTGAATCAAAACCTGTATTTTAATAAGATTCACAGGTAAGCTGTAGGCATATTCAAGTTTAAGAAGCACCGCTTTGGATGGTGATAACAACAGGACTTTAATGGAATTTTTTTTATAAAAGAATGTCCTACAATGTGTTTCGTCTCTGTTTCCGTTCCATTGTTATATCCAGCTGGTCTCGGCAGAATTCTGGAGTATTCTCTGGCTTGTTACCAGCTGCATAACCTTCTTTTTCCTTCCATTTCCTCGTTTATAAAAGAAAATAAGACTTTAGTGCGGAAAGATTAAAGGAGTAAATGTGTGTAGGGCTTTTAGAACAGTGCTGGGCACAGTGGGTTCAGTACCCAGCAACTTTTGTTGTTATCATTATTCTTATTAATTATTACTACCAGTCACCACTACCACTACCATAACCAAATCAAACAGCAATTACTTAGTCTAGTAAAATGCCTACTACAGAAGTAATAAATGTCACAATTATTTTATGAAGAGCAATTCCTACCATGAATACAAATGTCATACCAACCTATCAAATAATTCACCCAAACTTTTAAACCCCTCTTTGAAACAAATACAAAATGACAACAAAATATTTAAAAGCTTGGTGGAGAAAAAGTGTGCATGAACCATCTATTTTTCTGTTGCCTGTCTACCATGAAGAAACTCAAGCTCGGTGCTTTGGTCAGGATTTCTTTGTTTTACAGAAATCGTTGTATCCTCACCAGAAAAGCTCTGGCAGCAACAGTCTGTATTTGTTACAACTGGCAATCCAGAAACCTGGGCTCTGGTCCTGTCTGCCACTGACTAGCTGTGCTGACCTGAGCAAATTACATACACGTGAAATGAGATTGGACTCCATCATCGCTAGTGTTCTGATTCTGAGAATTATGTATGTAACATGATTGTTACATAACATGTATGTATGTAACATTCCAGTACAGTCTGTATGAGACTCATTTCCATTTCAAATGGTTAGACTCTCAGACCCTGATAGCAAAAGAGTTGAATGGTAAGCTTCTGCTAGAATGGCCTTGAGGAGCTATTATAAATAACAACAAATCAAGTATAACTTATATCTCTTTGTTATGTTATGATGAAGTATATCATCGCTGCTTTGCTGAATATTGGATTTCAGATGTACTAAAACATCTGTTACTAAGATATGCACCAGAATGTCTTATGTCTTCCTCACAGGAAATATTGTTCATAGATATCTTCTGTTGTTTTAGTGTTAATACATAACAGATGCATGGGGAGGGGGAAAGCATCCTAGAGCACCTTTGAGTTTTTCCAAGATTTAAATTTGGTTCTCTTTGAATTTTTATTCTATTGGAACAAATAATGGAGGTCTTAAAGAAGAAGGAATTTGTGCCAACTTGTGTGCATAGCAATTGCGTATGTATTAGAGTTAAATGACTCTTGTCTTTATCATTGTGGGGTTTTTGACATGCACAACTATAAAATTTCATGTGATTGGTTGACTAAATTGAACTGGTTTTACAGAATGAGTAAATAAAAATTAACTGAGTACATCCTACATATTAAAACACTGCCTTTGCTGGTTAAAGATGTAGCCTCTACAGGAGTTAGGTTCTAAAGACTTTCAGTTCTAACATAATGGTTCAAGGAAGACCTACACATGGCAAGGAGTTGGAGGAAAGAGATTTTTTTTTTTTTGCGGTATGTGGGCCTCTCCCTGTTGTGGCCTCTCCCGTTGCAGAGCACAGGCTCTGGACGCGCAGGCTCAGCGGCCATGGCTCACGGGCCCAGCCGCTCCGCGGCATGTGGGATCTTCCCGGTCCAGGGCACAAACCCTTGTACCCTGCTTCGGCAGACGGACTCTCAACCACTGCACCACCAGGGAAGCCCAGAGATTTTTTTTTTTTAAGTACCATATTGAATCCAATTTAGCTCAGAAAACTAAGATACTAGTTTCTGACATTTCGGTGAGACTTAGTTGCCAGATTTCGAGGGAAGGATATTTCAGTTAGTGCTTCTTTATTCTTTGAATGGAATTTATTTTAGATCAAGTCATAAGTGTGTGTTTCAAGGCTGCTGTAATAGGATAAGCCCTATTCTTCATTAGGTGAAATGGTAGACTCACACATTCCCTCATCTTTCAGGGCCAGGGTATATATTCCATCTTCCTGAAGACCTTCATGATTTCTTCTGCTGGGAGCAATGTCTCCACCCTCCAAACTTCAGGATCACTTAATCCCTTTCTTATTGCATTGATCACATCTTATGTTATTTTACCATTTTTTTGTATGCTTGTTTTATTATCCTTCCTTCCTTCTTCCCCCCCTTCCTTCCTTCAACAGGTCTTTGTTGAGCACCTACTATGTGTCAGGCACCCTGCTCCCTGACACATAGTAGTTGTGTCAATTGGATTGCCATCTGTTTAAAAGCAGGATAGGCTCTCATCCATTCTTACATTGTACAACTAATGGTCAAAGAAATATCAATGCTTGAGGTGCTGAGTCCCTTTCTAGAATTTTCTAATTTCACTTATCAAAAGCCTGAATATATCACCCCAGTTCTCCACTTAAAAGGCACCGTTGCTTCCCATAACTACATGAAGAGACCTTTTGTCACTTTTCCAAACAACACAATTAGACATACTGCGTCTTCAGGGCTATGGAGTAAGCTCTTGCAAGCTATGCTCAGCAGCTGCAAGAAACATCTACCAGGATGATGGAGTAAGGCAATCAGAGGTCACTGCTACCTTGGAGGGTAATCCATACTGAGTGTGCTTTCACTACGATTTAGGACCAGCCAGCAATAACAAGTCTTGGAATTACCAGAGACTTCTAATTGCTGTTCTCGACTTTGGATTGTTGGTGGCCAGTGCACAATCCAGACTCCTTATTCTTTTCCCCTAACAAATTTTGTAGTTGTCACTATTTGTTTTTTTTCCCCCGAGGGAATGAGAACACATTGAAATGTAACACATAAATCTGCTTCATAGAAATCCTACTATGTGTGTCAAAATGAACATGTTTTTAAAAATAATACGTTAGTGTTGCTCATTAATTTCACTTGTGAATACAACTGAGATTGTTGCCTTGCTGAATTTTAGGAGGTTTGTTAACTTTCAGGAGCCTCATCTATGAACTAGGGTAATAGTAGTGACATCATGGGATCACTGTGCACGGATGAAACAATATGTATGAAATACTTGGGATCACTGTGCACGGATGAAACAATATGTATGAAATACTTGGGATCACTGTGCACGGATGAAACAATATGTATGAAATACTTGGGATCACTGTGCACGGATGAAACAATATGTGTGAAATACTTGGCACCAGGCCTGGCACGTCATACCTTCAACTTTTAAAAAAATTTTTATTTGCCTTTTCTTCTTACAACATAGCTTGGGACTGTGAGGCATAGAACAGTGCATAAGCTTCTCAAAGACATGAGGCTCGTGTTTGGGGAGTGGGTGGGGTAGGGGGACATCTCACTGCCTTACTGAAAGTTTAGGGCAATGCAGGGGACATGGATTCGAGCCCTGGTTCGGGAAGATCCCACATGCCGCATAACAACTAAGCCCATGTGCGCAACAACTACTGAGCCTGTGCTCTAGAGCCCATGAGCTACAACTACTGAGCCTGCGAGCCACAATTACTGAGCTCGTGCACCTAGAGCCCGTGCTCTGCAACAAGAGAAGCCACCTCGATGAGAAACCCACGCACCGCAATGAAGAGTAGCCCCCATTCGCTGCAACTAGAGAAAGCCTGCATGCAGCAACGAAGACCCAACACAGCAAAAATAAAATAAATAAATTTATTTAAAAAAAAAGAAATATGTAAATATATTGGCCTTTGCCCAAGTTCCTGATGCAGAGATCCTAAATCCCTTGGAATTTTCTAGGTGATGGGGACATCTTTTGTTGTAATGAGGTGACTCTTGGTGGGCCCCTGGTTGGGGACTGTTCACGAGAAAGACCAAACCATAAATAGAAACTTGGAACCTTCAGCCCCTTTCCCTCTTCTCTTGAATGGTGATTGGAAATGCAGTTAATAATCAATCATGCCTATGTGATGGAGCCACCATAAAAAAGCCAGAAGTGTGGAGTTCAAAGGACTCCAGGTTGGTGAGCAAACATCCCTGTGCCAGGAGGGTGGCACATCCCAACTCCACGGGGACAGAAGCTCCCGCACTTGGGACCTTTGTGGACCTCTCCCTATGTACCTCTTCATCTGGCTGTTCATCCATATATATATATATTTTTTTCGTGGTATGTGGGCCTCTTACCGTTGTGGCCTCTCCCGCCGCGGAGCACAGGCTCCGGACGCGCAGGCTTAGCAGCCATGGCCCACAGGCCGCTCCGCGGCATGTGGGATCTTCCCGGACCGGAGCACAAAACCGTGTCCCCTGCATCGGCAGGCGGACTCTCAACAACTGTGCCACCAGGGAAGCTCCCATCCATATCTTTTATCATACCCTTTATTACGTAATAAACTGGTACGTGTGTTTCCCTGAGTTCTGTGAGCTATTGTGGCAAATGACTGAACCTGAGGAGGAGGGTTGGGAACCTCTGGTGTATAGATGGTTCAGAAGCACGGGTGATAACCTGGACTTGCAGCTGACATCTGAGGTGGTGGGGGGCAGCCTTGTGGGACTGAGCCCTTAACGACGGGGTCTTATGCTCACTCCAGGTAGATGGTGTCAGAATTGCTTGGTGGGGAAACTCACAGATCTGGTGTCAGAAGTGCTGTATGAGAGTAAAGGGCAAACGGTGGGTTTTTTTCTAGACAGGCAATGAAGAGGTAGCCCAGCCCTCTCTCCTCCGCTGGCTGATGAACTGTTCTAATAGTGTCAGTTCAACATGGACTTTTACATAAGTGATAAGAAGTCGAGATTAGTTATTCATATTCATTTGAGTTGGTTGTGTAGGGTCTTCTGTGTTACTCTCACTGAAGGAAATTTCTGTTTTCATTTTAAAAACAACCTCTGCACAGTCAGTGCACTAAGATGAAAGGTGGTGAGGTTTAAAAAATAAGAGTCATTGTGGTTTTAAGATCTCTTTAAAGCCAAGTAAAGCAGCAGATTCTGTCTTAACTCAAGAATTGGGTTGGGGCTTCCCTGGTGCCACAGTGGTTAGGAATCTGTCAGCCAATGCAGGGGAGCCGGGTTCAAGCCCTGGCCTGGGAAGATCCCACATGCCGGGGAGCAACCAAGCCCGTGAGCCACAACTACTGAAGCCCGCGCGCCACAATTCCTGAAGCCTGTGTTCCTGGAGCCCGTGCTCCGCAACGGGAGAAGCCACTGCAGTGAGAAGCCTGTGCACCACAATGAAGAGTAGCCCCTGCTCACCGCAGCTAGAGGGGGCCTACGTGCAGCAACGAAGACCCAACACAGCCAAGGATAGATAGATAGATAAATAAATAAATAAATAAATAAGTAAATTAATTGTAAAAAAAGAATCGGGTTGGAAATGAGTAATTTATCTTTTTAAAAGCCTCATTTATACCAATTGGTGTAGTAGAAACCAAGTTTTGAATTTTGACGTGAGCCAGTTTTTTGTTATATTAGCTGTATAAATCTAAGAAGATAAACATTTTTGTTTACAGGATAGTCTTACAAAACTGTCAAGGGTAGTCTTCCATCTCTCCCCCTTCCCCTCTTCTATAGCTTAGGGCGAGAGTCCTGAATTTTGAGAGAATTGAAATGTCTTCTTTTGGGGCTTGGTACTTGGAGGTTCATGGACCTGCCAGGGTAGTAATTCTCCATACCTGGCTACATGTTAAAGTCACTTGGGTGCTTTTAAAAAAATATTCTGCATGGCCCATCCCCAGAGCTTCTGAGCTTCTGATCACTTGATGAGGACAGAAAGCTACAAGGTCGGGCACCCTGAGGACCCAGCTTGCGGCAGGATTGTATCCCCAGGTTTCCCTGCACCCACTCCCCCCAGCAGAGCTGCAGCTGAGCCAGGGGTCAGGGGTACTGAATTGCTCTCATTGAGCCCCTGGGGACTCGGGAATTTTCTGCTTCCTACTGCCTTAGGTCTCAAATTGGCTGTCCTTAGCAGGAAATGTCTGCGAAAGACAGGAGGAGGTTAGCAAGAACCTTTTTTTTTTTCCCCCTAAAGAGAATAAATGTTCAGCATCTGCTTGTGACATTTATTCAGGAGAGTGACTAATTTAAAAGGAAAGATTACTAAGGCGTTAAAACGCTCATTGTAGAAAATTTGAGAACTGTGGAAAAGCACAAACAAGAAAAGAAAAAAATATCTGCAATCCCACCTCCATGAAGGAGAACCACTGTTAACGTTTTGGCCTTTTAATGCCCCTTCATCTTGCCCAGGTAAATTAGGAAAATGACAAAAATAGCCAAAATTAAAGTTTGATTTATTGAATATTCATTTTGGGCCAACAAATGAAGTTGCTGTTGCCCTTAGGTGGTAAGAAACCTGTAGTTCAAGGTGTAAAGAAATTTGCTTCAGGTGTTGCAGCTGATAAGCCAATACAGGATCTACCTGGTTGCAAGGTGAGGGGTTCTAATCCCTGGGAGACGGAAATATTTATATTTGTGTATTGCTTAAAAAAATTGGGTCACATTCTACATTGGACATTGGCCATATTTATGACATGCAGTTAGCACAAGAGTATTATTTTTAGGTGTTGTCTTTCTATTATGACATTACTGGGGAGTCTGTGTTTATGATATTAGAATATTGCCAGAATATCTCATTTGACTTTCTAGCCGCGGATGCATGTAGCATGGGAAGAGTTCAGGGTTCCTAAATTAGGAATGGGGCGGTGTTCAGCCTCCTTTTTCTCTAGTAAGCAGCTGGCTGATGCTTCTCCCATAACCACCCGCCAGGGAGTGAGAGCCAAAGCCTGGGCTCTGCTCTGACCCCACCAGGGTCACCTAAGGATTTGAAGGAGGCCAGCACCCTTTGGCCATTAGGCAGTCATGACCAAAATATAGCCTCCTTTGTAATTACAACGAAAATCTGTCCTGGATTTTATAAAAAAATTTTTCCCTCTTTTTATTCTTTTCCACTTATATGCTTGTTTCCTCCATTCTTTAAAAAATGAAATAAAATTGACCCTAAATGGCATAATTTACATGGAACTCAGTTATAAAAAGCAGCTCTTTTTGTTTATAAGAGAAAGTATAACTCTAAGTCCTATGTTTCCATAGTTACATTGCATGGTAATAAGATAGAAGTCAAACTGAAAGAGAGATCCGAAAGGCACTCCATGCGTTGACTGAGATAAATGTGGTTATAAAGCAGCTGTACCAGGTTTTTAGTCAGGAGCTCGGCAGGCAGGTTGAACGCCTGAAATCTCCCATTGGACGAAGGGCATTTCTGATGCTTTGTGTTTAAGGTAAAAATGGATCAAGGAAAGTTGGACTGTTGCTTCTGTGTTGGAGGTTTGTATTTTACCAATACTTAGAAACATGATTTACTAACTTTGTTCCTTTTGGAACTGTACATGGTATTTTTCCCCAGGCAGGAAATCAATAAAATCAATAATTAAAAGTCTAAGTTGCCAGCTTGATCATTCTGGTTCCTACTCGTTTTTAGCTCCCATTCATTTCATTGTTTTCTTTATTCCAAGAATCCTGGAGACTTTAGGCTGAGTATATATTTTACTGGGTTCAAACTTTTTATTTATTTTATTCTGCCTATTTAAACGGCATTACCAACAAGGACCTACCGTATAGCATGGGGAACTATACTCAGTATCTTATAATAACCTATAATAGAAAAGAATCTAAAAAAGAATAGAGATATACATACATATATATAACCGAATCACTTTGCTGTACACCTGAAACTAACACATTGTAAATCAACAATATTTCAATAAAAGTTTAAAAAATAAATGGCATTAATTTTTTTTAAAAATGTTGTTTAATGTGCTGTTGTGATTAGATTACTTGATGAGACCCGGAGTGGGAGAGGGGTGAGGAAATAGTACATGGTCAAAAAAATCCAACAATAATGTTCTCTATTTGAAGCGTTTATTATTGTTTCTTAACAGTAAAACTAGTGTGAAGTCATCCAAGTTGTTTGATTTTTGCTTCATTTTCTAAATTTAATAGGAACTGAAAAAGGGTAGATTCAAGATTAGGTATAAAAATTTCAATAGTGATTAATAGTCTCCACTGTAGAGTTGTGAATTGCCTTTAACTCACTCCTTAATGGACCAGTGCAAATACACTGCTCTGAGAGTTGGTAATTAATGCTCGTTTGCATGGCTCTCAGTAGTTTATAGATTAGCTTATGCTGCTTTCTGAGATTCATAGAATCTCTTTCTGTTTGATGTACCACAATTCACCCTGCTGTGTTCAGTATTTAAGAACGTAAAAAACTCTGAAGATGCTTTTGGAACTTGGAGCAGAACTTTAGATAGGCCATTAGTGGGATTTTACCATTCATGAAGTTTCTGATCTCATCGATTGTCATTTCCTTAAAAACCTTCTCGGTAGGAGAATAGTTGTTCTAATTCACAAGAAAACAGACGCTGCTGTTTTTGAACATCCCTCTCCCCTAAGCCGGGGAAGGATACCATTTATTATCCATGTCATCAAGTTAAAAGGACATTTTAATAACATAAAATGTCTAAAGGTAAAAAATGGGGTTGAAAACCTGATTGAATTACTCTCTTAAGAAGAAGACTATAAAATTTCTTCCATCCCCCTCTTTTTTTTTTTTTTTTTTTTTCCCTGTGATTAATTTCAGGAAGTAGCTGCTTGGAGTTAAAACCAGAACTTTTCATCTTTTTCACATAAAATGTATTATAAACCTGGCTTTATTTTCAGGGCAAGGGCCTAATTACTATGGTTCCATTCCTTTTAACTTTCTGTCATTCTTTTAAAGCAATTCTCCCTGTGGCTAATCTTGTTAGTTTTCTGCCCTTTTACTGTGCTTGTGTTACCAGGGATTGCTACTGAAGGTTGTTTTCAGGAGCCCTCCTCTTGTGAACTGTGTATGACATTTGTCTACTGTAGGAAAAACAGCCATTAGAAAAATGATTTTATTGCAGAATCAAATAAGATGGCTTTCCGTGAATGAAACTTTTTTATCTTCTTTTTTTGAATGAAACTCTTATGTCACATCACTTCCTGGTAAGAAAAGCAACCAAATTATGGATGGGGCAAACATTCATGAGAGAAGTTGTGTTCTGTCTTATGTTTCCTAGTTCCTTGATATGAGAAGTGATGGCTTCATTAATTTTGGCCCCAGCATATGGATTCTGATACTACAAATTGCTATTATTATTAATACAGGTGACATGGTTAATTTTTAAAGAAACAAAGCCTGTAATTAAAGCAAAACAAAACATTTAAGACAGAAGAAACAGAGCTATTTTTGTAACCCAAAGACAAAAAATATTTTGGTGCATGGTTTTTGTTTTCAAGGAGGGTGACCTCTGAGCAAATCTGTGAATTCTGTGGTTTGGCCTGGGTCTGGTCAGTACCTCTCTGCCTCCTTTGGGTCATTTTGCCTAATGTCGGGAGCTTTCACCCTCCTGGTGCCTGCAGATCTTACCTACACTCTTCCTACATCAAAATGGAAAAAGGATGGATGATCTGATTCACTATTTTTCCTCCTTCACAGTCATTGCGCTTTCACTGGACCTTTTTATTTGAGGTATTTCCTCCCCTTTTAAGACAGCACCCTTATTACTAACATTTATCGATCACTTGTACGGCTGTTCCTGTGCTAGGTGTATAACAGTCTTGTAGGGTGGATGAAAGTATATCATTTTATGAGATGAGGGCCATAAATCTCAGTTTAAGCAATTTGTTGGAAGCCACATAGCTCAGGAGTGGAGGTGCTGGGGTTTGAACTCGATTCTCTTCTGACCCGTAGCCTTGAGTCTTTTCTCTGAGCTACTTTGATCTCTACCTGTGGGTTGAAAAGTTGCCCTTTGAAAGATACTGCTGTAGTAAATGACAGGGTAGGTAGTCTCTGGGATTTAGGACTAACATGCTCACTTACCTGACCCAATCCATCATCGGCCTTTTTGGTGGCCCCAGGTCATCTAGGTACATATTTTATGGTTTCTGGCACACATGTTACATTTCAGTGGTACTTCCAGACCATAGCTACTGTGTAGCTTCTACCTCTTAATAACATCCAGTATGACTAACAATATTATTGATCATAATAATAGCTAAAACATACAGATAAGAAATTGTTTTATGCACTTTGCACAATCATTTAATCCTCACAAAACTCTGTTAATCCCATTTTCTAAATGAGCGAACCGAGGCTCAGTGGTGGGTGATTTGGGCAAGTCACCCAGCTGGCAACTGGTGAACCTGGCACTCGGGCCTGGGCATTCTGGCTTCAGTCTGCAGGTTAACTGTTTCTCCACAACACCTTTCATCCTGTGCCTGCGATACCTTGTCTAGCTCTACTTGTGAAGTTTCTAACAAGAAGAATGTATTTGGAATGTATTTTCTTTGTTGTTGAGGGGAGAGAGGGCAAGCCAAAAAATCTTTTACAGATGCTGCAAAATCTTATACTCGCGCTGTCTTGGGTTTCCTTTGTTGCCATCACTTGACAACTCTTAAGGTCACCTCCTCCAATCGTATCACTTTTATAGAAGAGGAAACTGAGGCCCAGAAAGATTTAACAATGTGCCTAAAGGTCACAAAGCTTATCTGTTTTATAAAGTAACAGGGATATACTGCAGATATTCTTATCTTACCATGAACTGATTTTTTTCCAGTTAAGTTTTTGGATAACCTTGAGCGAATAAAAAGCTTGACTTTTCCTCTGCTTTACTCTATTGTGGTTTCCCTGGAGCTGGCAAAGATTTTCGAAATGTATATGTTCCAGGACTCGAGAAATAACTTGGTGAAACTAAGCAAGACCTTCGTGGGATGTTGGAGCTGCTTACTCCAGTTTTCTTCTCTTCCTATTCTCACAGACCTCCTCCTTGCTTCAACCCCGTTATCCCACTCAAGGCCCCTGGCCTGTACATAGGCTTCCAGAGCTTGCATTGCTTTTCTGGAATTTGTGCCGTAGTGATCTATGGCACAAGGGTGTTTGGGTGACAGTTCCGGTGTGCGTAGACTGGTGGGTCAGGAAACTGTTTCTGGCCCTGGTATGTTGGAAAACAAAAGCAAGGTTTCTAAGTAACCCCAAAATAGATTCATGGACAGGATAGAGAAGCTATTACAGATGTTCCTTATTTCTTAAAAAAAGATCTAAAAACCTTATGAAACTACTTAGGGATTTTTTAAAAGTGGATTTTGATAGGTTCCCACGTTTGCTAACTGACTTGTTTATTATTCAGCCATCAGTGTTTTAGTCTGGCTGACTCTGATGTTTAATTGCATTTGTTATATGAACCATTTTGTGATATTTTTCACTTTTACAGAAGACATTCAGGCATACAATACAGTATGCAATATTTAGTTAATTTACAAAATATAAGCCTGGTGCCCGACCTGGGTTTAAAATTTTAAACAATGTGTATGTCATGACCCCATTTTGGGGAGAGAAATGTGTGTGTGTGTGTGTGTGTGTGTGTGTGTGTGTGTGTGTGTGTGTGTAGCATATGTCAGAGGTTCTCAAACTTTGTTACACATCAGAATCATCTACAGGTCTCGTTAAGATACAGGTTGCTGGGTCCCACCCATAGAATTTCTTATTCAGTAGGTTTGGGTTGGGGCCTGAGAATTGGCTTTTCTAACAGGTTTCCAGATACTGATGCTCTTAATTGGGGACCACATTGTGAGAACCATTGTGGGAAAGAGAGGCATAGAAAAAAGTCTACAAGTATACTGCACCATAATGTGAACAGTAGTTACCTCATTTCTGGGTCATGGGATTACAAGGGCTTTTATTTTTATCTTTATGCTTTTCTGTATTTCTCCCCCCCCCAATAACTGAGTATTACAGATATCATCAGAAGAAACAGCATTTAAAATTTTTTTTGGAAGTTCTAGTATTTCTATTCTCATGAGCACATATAGTTTCTGTTTTCCATTGTCTAGTCTTATACTACTGCCATTATTTTAAAAAAGTTTTGAGAACTCAGTGTTTTGTGTCCCTTGTTTTTATTTTGTCTTCCCAAGATGTGAGCATTTAGAGGGTATATTTGTCACGTGGAGTTCTTATTTCTGTTGTGGTGCTAAGCATGAAGTGTTCAGTAGGTTCTCAGTAGCTCATTTAGTTAGAATATCAGATGCTTTTATGCCACATCACTTCTCTTGAGACCCCACGGGATCCTATTTCATGAATACAGATTGTATTTGATATGCCTTTGATAGAGGAAGGTCTCCTCAGAATCGGAAAGAAGAGTAAAGAATTTGTCTAAGGCAACCAAAGTAAGTCAAGACCAAAATGACAATCTCACTCTCCTGACCTCAGGATAAATCCACCAGCCACCAACCAAAAAAATCTCGGCGCTGAACTATCACTTCATCATAAAGGCTCTCCGTAGTTCACCCCCTTTTTTTTTTTTTGGTGCGGTATGCGGACCTCTCACTTTTGTGGCCTCTCCCGTTGCGGAGCACAGGTTCCAGACGCGCAGGCTCAGCGGCCGTGGCTTACGGACCCAGACGCTCCGCGGCATGTGGGATCCTCCCGGACCGGGCCACGAGCCCGCATCCCCTGCATCGGCAGGCGGACTCTCAACCACTGTGCCGCCAGGGAAGCCCTCACCCGTTACAGTTTTAAAAATAATATGTGCATAACACCAAACATGAAAAACAAAACCTCAAGAATGCAGTGCTTTCCCATGAAAGAATAGCAAGGGTATTATGCATATGTGTGAGTTTCATTAATATTTTAGGAAGGGCCTCTCTTAATTGAAAATATGTTTAGATGTTGACTAGCTGAGAAACCACAGGACTTAGAATCCAGAGAACTAGTTTCTAGGTCTATTAAATTTTAGCCATATTACTTAGCCCCTTGGATTAAGCCCTAGTGTGTCAATGGTAATATTGGCCCTCTGAATGCCGTGGGTTGTTACCGTGATCAAGTGAGTCAACTCTCAGAAAACCTGGTTAGAAATGTTTTACAGCTCTAAGGCAGTGGTGTGATCTGAGCAGTGATTTCATCAGTGCCCCTTTCTCTTCCCCAGCCCTGTGGTCTCCTGTGGAAATTTCCGTGACTCGTGGCCCTTGGGCTGTAGAGAACATTGAGGCAATGTTTGGCAGGTCCAGGTTCTTCTTGTCCACCTTGCATCCTGCCCAGCCAGTTTGGCAGGAGCATGGATTGGCCTTCGTATGACCTCTGAAGTCAGACAGCTTTAGGAAAAGCAAGACCTTTTCTGAAGGGTGTTTTTCCTGATAACACCATCAAGTTCCTTTCCAATTAAGATGTCTCCCGGAAGTTAAAGTAGTTACAGTCTCTATGGAAATCCATAAATCTGTTATATAAAAAAATGATCTCTCATCTGAGGAATTTGTTTGTCACTCCGTTGTTCACTGCCTCTCTTAGGAAGCTAAGGAACTAGGGCTTTGTAACCTCCCTTACAAGTTCTTACTGTTCTTCGCAGTTCCAGCTAAGCTTACACTTAATCTGTCTACTTCCTATGTAAACACCCCAGAATGGTTTGATGTGTATTGACGAAAATTTCAAAATGACTTGTGAATTCCTAAGAAAGGGATGATTTTGCTCTGCATTCTGGTTCCCATAGCACCCGGACAAGTTTGGGGTACCTCTTAATTCATTTTACCCTTCGAAGAGTAGAAGGATAATACACTTCAGGAATGGTACCATCTTTTTAAGCATTGCAAGCAGACCGTAACCCCATTTATAGTTCCTTTTCTTTGCCTTAAGTGTTAGTGAGTCTCATGTAACAGTCTCCCCACTTGTCACCTGTGCTTCAACTATATGCCGTTGACTGTTGTCTGTGGTCATGGGATTGGTACTATCGTGAAAGTTGGCTAAGACATGCATGTGTAATGCTTCATTCCTG
>NW_006788168.1:504741-535257 GCF_000442215.2 Lipotes vexillifer
GAAGGAGGTCAAAAAGGTAAAACCAGGTGACTGGAATATGGTTTTTAGCCCCAAACATACTTTATTCTAATCTCCACAAAGCAGTTAGTGATTTAGAAAATTAATTATAGGCGTCTTGCACCTTTTTCTTGAAGAGCTGCTCTGTTTGTTGGAGAAATTCTTTTGAGTTACTGCTTATGACATGAGCTCGTTCTGGAATGCTCACATGATCAAATTATTTGTAATCTTGTGTTTAGCTTTTACGTCTATTTATAGTGTCCGTGATCTTACCTTAAATTCTTCCTCAACATTTCCATTGCATACTGGTCTTTCTAAGTTCACCTTTAAAATATTAGTGTGACCCAAATTATTCTGCAGTTGAAGTTTAGGATTTGATGTGACCTCTATTATGTGTTTTTGCTAATGTCTTTTTAAACATTATAACTTTTTGGATGGTTATCTTATGATGATATTTAACACAGTAGGGGAGGAAAAGTAATTCTCCCTCTACCCTCTTGAGTTCATGGCTGAGACCCCTGTAATAAAATATTAACAAGAGAAAAATACACAAGTTTATTAACATGTATACATGAGAAAGACCCAAGCAAAAATGAGTAACTCCCTGAGGGGGCCTAAGCCACCACCTTTAAATATCATCTTCAGCTAAAGACAAAAGAAAAGTAGGGGTGTGTGTGTGTGTGTGTGTGTGTGTGCGTGTGTGTGTGTGTGTGTTACATGAATTTACCAGGAAAAGAACAAGAACAGTATAAACAAGGGTAAGGGTTGTTTGATTGAAGTCCATGCCATCTCCATTGAGTTTCTTGTGATTTAGAGCCATCCTTCTTTTCCTGGTACAGAGGGGGATAACATTACCATGGTTATTTCCTTTATAAATGTAGATGTCCCTTAAAAAAGAGTAACTTCTCTGTTTTCTGAGCTTCTTCAATATCTGCTATTTCTCAAGTAATCCTTATGCCGAAGAAACATATTTTCGGGTGGCATAACCTGCTAACCTTCAGCACACATGGCCTTACTTGGAGCAGGGAAATATCTCTTGCTTTGTACTGTTGTAATAGTAAGATGTCTTGGACAGCATGATACAGAGCAGCAAAGAAGAGGTATTTATAGTGTGGCTTTTACTGCTTTACAGTCTACTTGAATCATACAGATATGGAGGCCTGATTGTACTGTGCCATTTTATGTAAGGGACTTGAGCATCTGCAGATTCTGGTATCTGTAGGGCGTCCTGGAGCCCATCCCCCAAGGATACCAAGAGATGATTGTATATAGCAGAATAAAATGAACTCTGAACTGTCTTTTCCTTTGTGGTCAGTGAAGAACTAATTGTGGCCTCTGTTTCCCGAAGTGTCCTTCGGGGGTGGCCTCTGATGTAGCAAGCAAATTGGTGTTGCCAGGTTCTAACTTGTTTCACCAAATCCCCAGGTTCTTAGCTACCTGGACCTACTGTCACCACCACCCCAGGCTTCCTAAGAGCATCCTGATTCCTGTTATCTGTGCTGACTGGTGTGAAAAGATTCCTTTGAACTTCATCCAAGACTGGTTTGGAGCACTTCAAACATTTTGAAGAATAAGAAACTCCAAGGTGGGGAGGGGCAGTATGGGGGGATTAAGAGGTACAAACTATTATGTATAAAATAACCTACAAGGATATATTGTACAACACAGGGAATATAGCCAATAGTTTATGATAACTGTAAATGGAGTATAACCTTTAAACTTTGTGAATCACTATATTGTACACCTGTAACTTATATTTTACAGCAACTATACCTCAATTTAAAAAAATGAAACTCCAAGAGTATGTTTACATGAAATATCCAAGCTGTAGAGAAGCATATAATATATACCTGAGTGCTGTTCATTCTGGTTCATCAAACCATATTTTGCCAAGTCTGAGAGTGAGATGAGTTGGCCCAGCTCAGTCGCTCCCTGATCTTGGTTTATTTTCATACTTAGATCAGCCTGGGAAATAGAAACCTCAACTTTGGCAGGAGATTTACAGCTTTCATATATTGTATTTTCTCACAGCCTGCACTTTTACCCAGTATACCTAATAGGACGATTCTGAATGGCTTTTCTCTTTAAAGTCTGACTTTCACGTATCACCCGGCTGCTGATTCTGAATAGTTAAGGTGTTGTCGCTCCACTCCTCGATAGCGTCTGCCCCCTGGGTGTTTGGGGGCTGGGGCTCCAGCACACACTGCTTGTTGATACCGAGAGTCTTCTTGCCTGGGCCAGCCTCCCCTGGATTATCACCACCCTGTTCCTTCTAGGAGAAATCTTGCTTTTTTATCTGTCTCTGAACTCAGTGATTATGAAAGTAGGGAATTATCTAGACTCAGATTGTTTATTGTGGTGAAATATACATAACATACCATTTATCATTTAACTATTCTCAGTGCGGTGATAGGTACATTCACAGTGTTGTTCAACCATCATCATTTTCAGAACGTTTTCATCATCCCAAACAGAAGCTTTGTACCCATTAAACAATAACTTCCCATTTCTCCTTCTCCTAGCTCCTGGTACCTCTAGTCTACTTTATGTCTGTATGAATTCAAGTATTCATAGTCCCTCATATAAGTGGAATCTTTCAATATTTGTCTTTTTGTTTTTGGTTTATTTCACTTAGCATAATGCCTTCAAGGTTCATCCATGTTGTAGCATGCATCAGAATTTCCTCCTTAAGGCCGAACAATATTTCCTGTGTGTATATATCTCATTTTGTTTATCCATTCATCTGTTGATGGACATTTGGGTTGTTTCCGTGTTTTGACTGTTGCTAATAATGCTGCTATGCACATGGATATACAAATACCTTTTTGGGTCCTTATCAGTTCTTTTGGGTAGATACCCAGAAGTGGAATTGCTGGATTCTGATTACATTTTAAGGCACCACTTTCAGATCTGACTATAAGGTAGTCTTCATCTGCATACACCCTATTTTACTTAAGCATTCTCCAGTTATTACACACCTAAATTATAAGTAATTTTTACATCAAAGGAAGTTTCAGTCTCCTTCTTATTAGTCCTCTGCTTTCTCAGTGAGTGTGGAATTGGGGATACTGTCTAGTCAAGAAGCAGCTAGCTAAACTTTGTTTTGAATCTCAGGAAAACCATCTAAATGTGTTCTCAAATACACAAGGAGATAGATAAATTTAGGAACTCATGGAACATTATAAGAACTGAATTTCTTGGCAGGCTTACATTTTAACAAAAGATAAACAACGCTTTTCTTTTCAGAATTAATAGATACTTGGATGTGATGACCACTTCCATTACATGTTTGTCGGACATCTTCACTGTAAGATGAGCAGTTATCCTGAGAATGTCATCAATATGCTTGCCTCTTCGGTGCTATGGGCACAGCAGATTCTCATAAGAGTTGGGTTAGGGGCAGGGTAGAAATAACTGACATCTTTAGTAAATGTCACTATTTATACTGCCAAACAGTTTTCCTTCTGATTTGCCTCTCTCCTATCCAAATAGTCTCTTTATTTTAAGTAAGTAATTTCCAGAGCAAACTGACAGCTAAGTGTCTCTTTACTAAGTGTCCCTTTTCCCTTCTAAGAGATAACACTGTCTTTGTCATCATTCTCATGGCCACTCTCCGTGAATGACTGCAGTTAATTGAACATATTTCTTAATTAAGCGTTGAGGTGATGAACTTCACTTGAATGCAGTGGGCACATATGCACACACTATGGACGATCTGCCCCTACCCACAGGGATGTGTTGTTTATGCGCTCTCCTAAGTTCAGTGCATGGGAAGTGTACTGCTTTCTGTCATGAAACTGTCTCTTTAAAGTGATGGAAAAACCATCTACACAAGATAGAATATAATGTCATCCAGGTGCGTAGCTTTAAGCATCATCTTTATTCTGACCTCTTGTGTACCTAGACTGCCTACTTGCCTTCTCCACTTAGATGTCTAATTGGCCTCTCAAAGTTAGCATGTTTAAAACCAAACTCCCGATTTCCCCCCCAAACTCGCTCTTCTCACAGTCTTAACTGTTTTAGTAGAAGGTGATTCCAGTCTTCCTCTTGAACAGTTGGCTTTCTCATTGGTTCCTGTTTTACCCGCACACCTCACATCAGTTCATGAGCACGCTGAACATTAAAGTTAAAATGATAAATGGTATGTTATGTATATTTCACCACAATAAACAATCTGAGTATAGATAATTACCTACTTTCATAATCACTGGGTTCTGAGATAAGAGAGCAAGATTTCTCCTAGAAGGATTAACACCAAGATTTCTCCTGGTGATAATCCAGGGGAGGCCGGCCCAGGCAAGAAGACCCTGCTCTAACTTCAGAACATGTCCTGAAGAAAACCTCTTAACATCTTGGTCCCCAGGCACACACTCGCCTCAGTGTTTGCTCTTGTCAGTCCTTCCACCTTGAATCTTCTCCTGCCAGGTACCTGATGGATGGATTTGAAGTATTTGTTGATTTGTTTTTTCTTTTGGAAAAGCACGTTTAGAGGGAGGGGTGAATTTGATTTGATTCTGATATGGAGATCCTGTGTAAAGGCAGTACACTCTCTTAAAGAGTATATCCAAATCTATCTCCTATCTTAGCTATTGTACATCATAAGGTGTAGGGGAGGTCAGTTAACCCATGTTTTATAGGCATTTGTTGCTGTCACTTCTGAAGCAGCCCAGTGTTCATTTCATACCCACCTACAACCAGCAACAGGAGAAAAAAACTGTGCATGGAACATAATAATTATAGTAAGTGTATTTCCATCTACACGTGGGAGACTTCGCTGCTTAATAGTCTTCTTTGAAGGTTCCTTTTTCTCTGGCTTTTGCCCTTTCTGATCCACATCTTCTCAGCTCACAGTGCTGTCCTTCCTATAACTCTTTGTCCTTGTTCTATTCTCTGTAAGGGAGACAAATTTTTTCTTTGGGCAAAGAAAGAATATTTAGTCCAACCTAAATGCAAGCTTTATTGAAGAGAGTCTGTCCTCAGTAGAAATGTGTTTACTGCTTGTAGACTTTTCATTTCACCTGCCAAGTCCTATTACTCGAGTGACTAAAAAAATCTGCAGTTTATTTATAAAAGTACTTTTATCAGTTAATCTGAGAAGAAATTTGAACGTTTAAATCAGACAAAAGGACCACGAGGCACACTCACACATTGAACTGTAAATTAACAGCATGGAGAGCATCCTGTGGGCACATAGCATACCTTATTTCAAGTCCAAGACTGGAAGTTGCCAACTACCAAAAAAATGCAGGGGCTTGCGTCTGGCAGCCTCCAAGTCTCTGGAACGAGGAAGATGTCATGGAATTTCCTGTTTTAATTGCAAAGACCAGTTGAGTTCCAGGGGCATTCTTGACCTTACCATGGTTGATGAGTCTCTCCTAATAGAAGTCTCCTGATTCATCCACTTCATTTAAAAAAAAAATTTTTTTTAAGACTTAAGGAGAGTCACTGGGTTTTTTTTTTTTTTAATTTTGAAATATACCATATATACAAAAGTGTATAAAACATACGTAAAGACTAATAATAATAGAAATGAACACCCACATACTCTGCATTCAGCTGAAGAAACAGATTACCTGTGCTTAAGAAAGGGAGAGTGGACGGAAGGCAGTATTGCTTTAAAAATAACCTCACTTTCCTGATTTTTGTGTTCATTGTATCCCTTAGCTTTTTTCTTTCTTTCTTTCTTATTTTTAAAAACAGTTTTACATTTAACTGTGCATCCCCAAACAATATTTTGTTTAGTTTTGCCCTTATTGGGGAAGTTTATAGAAATGGAACCATACGCAATATATTATTTGGGAACTTGCTTCTCTCTCTCAGCATTTATGTTTTTGAGATTAATCCACATTGATGTGTAGTATTAATAACTGTAGTTCATGTTCTTGCACTGCTATAAAGGATTGCATTGTGTGGATCGCCACCATGTCTTTTTCCATTCTCCAGGTTTGTTTCTTTATTGGTTATTTGGAAAGCAGTATGGACCCCAAATTCAGCAAGTCAACTTGCCATTTAAAGCTTCAGAGTTTGGCCCCTTGCTGGTCAAATTCCCTGAGTCTGCGTGGGGAATTTCCAAGTGGTTTGCTTTCATTTGTGGGAATACTGACTGTCCTCATTTCGGGAGACCTTCTAGAGAATGGACTTGCTTTGCCTTCTCCAGGGGTTGTTCGTTCTTAACCTGATTCTCCTAGGTCTGGAATCACAGCCCTATTTCTGCAGGATCTTGTGTTTGAGTCCTTCCCTGTGAAAACCACACTCCCTTTAAGGGCTGATCTTTTGTGGAGGTGGAGGGACAGCTAGAAACCCAGATGCTCTAGCTAGAAACAGGCTAATCTTCAGAGCACAGGAAGATACTGAGCCGTGTTCTTCCTCCTGTGCTGGGCTTTCCAAGGGCGTTCCCCTCCCTTCCGCTCCCCTCCCCACCTTGTGTCTCCTCAGGAATTGGCAGGTGTTCTGTTCCATTGTGCCCCCCACCGAGGGAGCCACTTTAGGGGCACTCCCATCGTTTAGTTTCAGATACCTCTGTGGAAATGACCAAAGCTCTAATAAAAAGCAGGTTATATTTATTTTAAAATTTAGAAACATTTTCTGGAAAGATTGTTCTAAGGGGTTACAGGTGTCATCCTTATGGTCCTATGACACTTTTGAAGGTAGGTCTCAGAGTCAGTGAGTAGGTTTTTCCTCTTTCATAAAGTGGAGCCTGTGAGTGTGTTTTTCTATATTAACTGGGTTTTGTTACTTGAGATTTGTTCAGCTTTCCTTGAAGTGTGTTCTCCTGAACTGATATTAATGGTTGCCACATAGGGAAAAGTAATTCTGCAGTAAAATAAAGTTAAATCAGTTTCTTTGCTACAGGAGTTCTCAGAGACTTCAATACACTGTTGTGCTTTGTGAATATTTAAATGGGGAGCTAGTAGAGACAGGAGTTCAAAAACATGTTTGATTATAGAATCCCCCCCTTAGTGTATCTCGCAGTAATAATCCTCCCCTGAATACTTTTTGGGAAAGGCATCATTGATATATTTTCCATCGTTTACATTGGCTTCTTTTACCTAGATCTCAGGATTGCGGTGGAATCTTCTAGTACCTTAAGATATGTCCATTTGTCTTGAGGGAGGATGTGAACCTTTAAGGGCAAACTTATTTTCAGTTCACTTTCAATTTAGAAAGTGTTATGTATGCAGTGTTTATAGGCCAAACGATCAAGTGTGTGTGTGTGTGAGTGAATAAGAGTAGGGCAAAGAGGGAGTTTTGTAAATTGACGAGAAGAATAAGGTCTCAGCTTTTAAAGGATATTCATTGCCCTTGGAATTATATTCTACGAAAGTAGCAGAGTACCAAAAATGGCCCAAACCAAAATTATCTTTTTGTAAATGTCTCCAGGCAAAGAAGGATTTTGTGTATGAAAACACTGATGAAAATGATTGATCTTCCCAATGATTGTAAACAAAAAAGTTTCCTACCTTCCTTCCTCCCTCCCTCCCTCCATCCCTTCCTTCCTTCCTTCCTTCCTCTGTCCCTCCCTCCCTTTCTGTTTGGTGAGTGGGGAGAAGTGAAGATGATGATGCGAAGGACACTGAATTATCTTTTTTTAAAAGACTTGTTTTATGACAGGTACAAGGTTTGCTGATTTGGGCACATTAGATAGATTTTATTTTGGGCCTTGTCAGGAGTATGTTTTCTTCTGTTGGTTACTGTTCTGTGTTCTCTTGGCCTTGAACATATAAAAGAGACGGAGACTGAAATGAAAACTGCATCTAATTACGCCTCTTTTACCAAAATACTAAAACCGAAAGCAGAGAAGCTAGCTCAATTCTTATACATTTTATTTATTTATTTGTTTGTTTGTTTTGTTTATTTATGGCCGCATTGGGTCTTTGTTGCTACGCGCGGGCTTTCTCTAGTCGCAGTGAGTGGGGGCTGCTCTTCGTTGCGGTGCGCAGGCTCCTCATCGTGGTGGCTTCTCTTGATGTGGAGCACGGACTCTAGGCACGTGCGCTTCAGTAGTTGTGGCTCACGGGCTTCAGTAGTTGTGGCTCGCGGGCTTCAGTAGTTGTGGCTCGCGGGCTTCAGTAGTTGTGGCTCGCGGGCTCTAGAGCGCAGGCTCAGTAGTTGTGGTAAACAGGCTTAGTTGCTTCGTGGCATGTGGGATCTCCCCGGACCAGGGATAGAACCCGTGTCCCCTGCATCGGCAGGTGGATTCTTAAGCACTGTGCCACCAGGGAAGCCCAGAGAAGCTCAATTCTGAATAACTGAAAATTGGGTATAATCCTTACCTAAAATATTTCTTATTCTGATAAAAAAAAATTTCAGCTCTCCCTGCTGCTTAGATTTTCCCACCCATAAGTATTTTAACATAAGTAAAATTTCCAGATAACTGACACTTAACTCCTTCAAACGCCAGACCTTAACCATTTTGCTCTGCTTTCCCCTCTGTCTTAAGCAGAGGCAGAGGTGACTGGACGTGATCATGAGCAGCTATTATTGTCCGTGTGATGAAAGGAGCTCGGGTTGCTCTGAGCTTCCCATCTCTTTTCACAGTGTTGGGTTGTCAGGAGACCAATCCTGCTGTCGCCTCCCTTCTTAGCCTTAGATGGTGGCTGTCCTGCCTGCTGTGTGCTGGAAGACTAGATAACAGAGCAGGTGGAATGGGAGTGAGTACAGCAGCCCCAGAATGAACGGCTGGTCCTCGACAGCAGGAGTAGAGGTGTGGCTGACCCCTTGGGGCTGTCGATCATCTCCTTCTGGTGCTCATAGGCTTTCATCTGGATACAGGAGGACTGAGGTCTTAGGGGAAAGGAGTGCTTCCTATCCTTAGTACCGTGTAAAACCTAGATGAGCCCTTTGGAAGTTTGTAATCTACTTGTTTGTTTCCCAAAACTGAATATGAATCCACCTTGGCTCGAACATTAATATAACTTTTGAAATTCTCTAATGGCCTTATCTCAAGAGCATTAGCTATTCCTTATCTGCACAAGGCTGGCCATGTATGGATACTTGTTGAGGATGGGTTCATTGTATTCTCTTGTTATACGATGGATGTGGTGTGATGTTGCGTGATGCTGTATTATACTATTCCTTCTGCATTTGTATGTGTTTGAAATTTCCCCTAATAAAGCATTTGTAAAAGCATAACACTGCATATACATTTGATTGGTTTTCAGACAAACCTCAAATAGTGGAGTCACTCAGGGAAACGTCACGTTGTCTCAAATGGTACTAGTAACCTAGTGATGAGAGCCACGGACTTCATATATCCATTCATTCACTTAACAGGTATTTATTAATCTGGTGCCTGACAATGTTCTAGGCACTAGGAACAAGGTAGAGGGAAGCCCTTATTTCCATGGATCTTATAACTGTTAGATCCAGGGCAGAAGGTCTGTAGATAAGTAACCAGGTAAAGGAGATGGTTTAAAATGGTGAAAGGTACCGTGAGGAAAAGAGCCGAGTAATGCGAGGCAGCCTAGGTGAGGTGGTTGCAGCAGCAGCAGTACTAACTTGAGAGTGAAAGAAGGCTTCCCCGAGGGGAGCAGGCCGTGCAGGGGCGGGGGGGGGGGGGGGCACCCCAGGCGGAGGGAGCTTCTGTGCAGGTGCCCTGGGATGCGAACGCTTTCTTTGGGGGACGCCTCTTACCTTTAGGAAAGTGGCCCCAGAGAACGTGCAGTCCAGCCAGTTTATCTGACACAAATGCCCACTGACACCCAGAATCAATACCTGCAACTCTAAGAGCTGGGGGGGGGGGGGGGGGGGGAGGGCACCCCAGGCGGAGGGAGCTTCTGTGCAGGTGCCCTGGGATGCGAACGCTTTCTTTGGGGGACGCCTCTTACCTTTAGGAAAGTGGCCCCAGAGAACGTGCAGTCCAGCCAGTTTATCTGACACAAATGCCCACTGACACCCAGAATCAATACCTGCAACTCTAAGAGCTGTCGAGTATTTCAATAAATAAGCCAGTAAACATATCCTTATTAAGAGGACTTTCAAATTAGTCATTAACCAAAACAAAGCAGTCACTTTTCTGCAGTAGTAAAATAAATGTACCCAGTTACTTGTATAAAAATAGACTGCCTTTCGGGTATGACCGTCATAAATGGCCTTGTGGGATATCTGCGTTCTTTTGGGATGCAGTTCTGAGGTTATTTTTTATGCGTGTGTTTGTTTCTTCAGTAAACATGTATTCTGTCCTGTGTAGCAAGCACTGTGCAAACTGGACAGGACAGAACCAGGACGATTGTGACCCAGCCTCTACCTGGGGGGCACTCAGAGTGGGAAGAGACAAGTGTCTGTGACCAGGCCAAATGCTTATCAAGTGCCAGGTGTGGGGTAGGTAGTCATGAGCAAAGCAGACCCGGGTGCAGTCCTGGTGTAGCTCAGCTTTAAGTGGACAAGACAGGCAATAAAGCACAACACTGACAAAGTATGATGGGTGCCATGAGGAAAACTGATAGTGAATAGCAAGGAAGTTCAAGATGGGGCAGTCAGGGAAGGCCTCCCTGGGGAGGTGGCAGTAAAGTCTAGTATGAAAAAGAACCAGGGGAGAGGACATTCCTGGCAGAGCAGCATGGGTGGTGGCTCTGAGTCAGAGAAGAGTTTTATGAGTTCATTGTGGTTAAAAAGGAGGAGATGGAAGGTGGGAAAGGTGAACAGAGGCCAAATCCTATAGATGACATTAAGGAATTTGTTGACATTCCAAGTGCGACAGGGAGTTATTGCAGGGTATTAAACCAGGAGAATGGTAGGAAATTTATTTTCAAAAGATCATTCTGGTTGCAAGGTTAGATGTGGGGTTAATGGAACACACCAAAAAGATCCTAATCCTAGTTTTGCCTGGTCTTAATCCTAGCTTTGCCATTTGCTTAGTCTTGTAGGCTGTTTACTCATCTGAGAAATGGGGCTAATAAATTCCACCTCTTGTTGTGGGGAGGATTGAGTGAATAAGATAAGGTGTCAAGAATTGTGTAATGGCCAGAATATGCTCAATAACATCATTACCCTCCTTGTGCTCCCTCCTTCTCATAGAGTAAAATACAGGAGGAAAGTGCTCTGGAATCAGTCTCTGGTGGCCTTGGGGACAGCATCACTGGGCCCAGTGGCAGCGCTGTGAGGGGATGGGTCCCGTGTCCAGCTGTGGAGCATTTTGTCTTTCTATTTGAGGTTGATCTGACCCATTCAAGAACTGGATTAGTAATAATGGCTTTATTAATGGCTTGTTCCAATTGAGATGATGAGTTTAGTCTAACATATTTCCCCCTTTTTTCTCGATGCCTTCTGAAGGAGAGAAGTAAGTTGTGAATGCAGTACTGCTATCACTCCTTTACGGATAATTCTCAGAGTTCTATCAGGAGATCTGCGAACCTTAATGCTTCTTGTCTGTATCTCTCATACTCATGTAGACTAAAGACACGTTCTTCACTTAATTTTCGTGGACTTTCTTGTTGTCTGGAATCTCTGAACATCTTCCACAAATGAGTTTTTTTTACAGTTTGGAGAACACTTAATTCTCAAGAATTCCATCATAATGGTCTTCACTGGGTTCATATGTGAGTTTGCCTAGTGGGTAAAAGATTGGTTTTTTAACCATGTGAATAATACATGCAAAGAAAATGCTGTTCAGTGGTGTGGGCATAATACATATAATACCGGAAAGCAGCAGCTGTCTTCAGAGAGTCGGTATTATGATCACAGCCTTGTGTTAATAATCCTAAACTTTCATGGATTGGTCTCAGACTTGCCTGTAGTCGATTCTGCTCTGGGATGGTGACCGGCATTGTAGGGAGATTACATGTGGAGTGTGGTCAAGTGATATTATTTTGTCTTTTGTTTTGTTTTTGAGAGGGTTTATTTGTTTATTTTTTGCTTAGCTTAAAAAAATCTTTTTTAATAAAAACTTTTATTAGAGCCATTTGAGGTTCCCAGCAAAACTGAGAGGAAGGTAGAGATTTCCTATATACCCACTGCCTCTACTCATACAGAGCCTCCCCCATGATCAACATCCTGCACTAGAACAGTACATTTGTTACAGTTGATCAGCCTACACTGACACATCATAATTACCCAAAGTCCTTAGTTTACATTAGGTAGGATTCACTCTTGGTGTTGTACACTGTATGTATTTGGGCAAATGTATAATGACATATATCCATTATTGTACCATACAGGATGTTTTCATTGCCCTAAAAATCCTCTGTGCTCTGCCTATTCATCCCTTCCCATCCTCCCAAACTCAGGCACCTACCCATCTTTTTACTGTGTCCATAGTTGTGCCTTTTCCAGAATGTCATATAGTTGAAATTATACAGTATGGAGCCTTTTCAGGTTGGCTTCTTTCACTTAGTAATATGCAGTTAAGTTTCCTCCATGTCTTTTCCTGGCTTGATAGGTCATTTCTTTTTAGTGATGTGGTTGGATATAATTTAATATCGATCCATGGTTCCTGCCTTGAATGTTTTTAGATATACCTGGGCTCTAGAATCAAACTGTTCCTAGTTTGCTGTCCACAGTGAAGGTTGAATTGTAATTTTCCTGCCTTCAGGATTTAACTCAGTGTGACTTTGAAGTTTAATGGCTCTGCACAGACGTCTTACAGCCCATGTGGGCTGCTGAGTCAGCGTGTCTTGACCTCACAGCCCTCAGGGAGGTGGGTCCTGCAGGCTCTCAAAGTCCACAGGCATCTGGTGTCAGCATCACAGCTGTTTCTATGGCAGATGGAAAGAAGGAGATTATGGGTAAAATAAAGAGCTGAAAGTGGGAGCATTCCATTACTAGAAAGTGGTGGAGGCAAGAACAGAACCCCCGCAGTCTGGTTTCTGCATCCCTGCTCTTAGCCATGATGCTGGACTGGCTGTCTTTTTATTTTATTTTTTTAAACATCTTTATTAGAGTGTAATTGCTTTACACTTGTGTGTTAGTTTCTGCTTCATAACGAAGTAAATCAGTTATACATATACATATGTCCCCATATCTCTTCCCTCTTGCGTCTCCCTCCCTCCCTCCCTCCCTATCCCAACCCTCTCGGTGGACCCAAAGCACTGAGCTGATCCCTGTGCTATGCGGCTCATGCCCACTAGCTATCTATTTTACGTTTGGTAGTGTATATATGTCCACGCCACTCTCTCACTTCGTCCCAGCTTAGCCTTCCCCCTCCCCGTATCCTCAAGTCCATTCTCTAGTAGGTCTGCATCTTTATTCCCTTCTTGCCCCTAGGTTCTTCTGACCATTTCTTTTTTCTTTTTTCTCTTGTTTTACATTCCATATATATGTGTTAGCATACAGTATTTGTTTTCCTCTTTCTGACTTACTTAACTGTTTGACAGTCTCTAGGTCCATCCACCTCACTACAAATAACTCAGTTTCGTTATTTTCTAATGGCTGAGTAATATTCCATTGTATATATGTGCCATGTCTTCTTTATCCATTCATCTGTTGATGGACACTTAGGTTGCTTCCATGTCCTGGCTATTGTAAATAGAGCTGCAGTGAACAATTGGTACATGACACTTTTTGAATTATGGTTTTCTTAGGGTATATGCCCAGTAGTGGGATTGCTGGATCGTATGGTAGTTCTATTTTTAGTTTTTTCAGGAACCTCCATACTTTTCTCCATAGTGGCTATATCAATTTACATTCCCACTAACAGTACAAGAGGGTTCCCTTTTCTCCACACCATCTCCAGCATTTATTGTTTGTAGATGGGTTTTTGTTTTTTTTTTTTTGCCTTATGCAGGCCTGTCACTGTTGTGGCCTCTCCTGTTGCGGAGCACGGGCTCCGGACATGCAGGCCCAGTGGCCATGGCTCACGGGCCCAGCCGCTCTGCAGCATGTGGGATCTTCCCGGACCGGGGCACGAACCTGTGTCCCCTGCATCGGCAGGCGGACTCTCAGCCACTGTACCACCAGGGAAGCCCTGTAGATGTTTTGATGATGGCCATCCTGGCCAGTGTGAGATGATATCTCATTGTAGTATTGATTTGCATTTCTCTAATGATTAATGATGTGGAGCATTCTTTCATGTGTTTGTTGGCAATCTGTATATCTTCTTTGGAGAAATGTCTATTTAGGTCTTCTGCCCATTTTTGGATTGGGTTGTTTGTTTTTTTGATATTGAGCTGCATGAGCTGCTTGTATATTGTGGAGATTAATCCTTTGTCAGTTGCTTCACTTGCAAATATTTTCTCCCATTCTGAGGGTTGTCTTTTCATCTTGTTTATGTTCTCCTTTGCTGTGCAAAAGCTTTGAAGTTTCATTAGGTCTCATTTGTTGACTTTTGTTTTTATTTCCATTTCTCTAGGAGGTGGGTCAAAAAGGATCTTGCTGTGATTTATGTCATAGAGTGTTCTGCCTATATTTTCCTCTAAGAGTTTGATGGTGTCTGGCCTTACATTTAGGTCTTTAATCCATTTTGAGTTTATTTTTGTTTATGGTGTTAGGGAGAGTTCTAATTTCATTCTTTTATATGTATTTGTGTAGTTCTTCCAGCACCACTTACTGAAGAGGCTGTCCTTTCTCCATTGTATATTCTTGCCTCCTTTATCAAAAGTAAGGTGACCAGGGGCTTCCCTGGTGGCGCAGTGGTTGGGGGTCCGCCTGCCAACGCAAGGGACATGGGTTCGTGTCCCGGTCCAGGAGTATCCCACATGCCGCAGAGCGGCTGGGCCCGTGATCCATGGCTGCCGAGCCAAACTTTGGGGGTTTTTTGTTCTTTTTTCTCTAATTGCTTTAGGTGTAAGCTTAGGTTGTTTGAGATGTTTCTTGTTTCTCAAGGTAGGATTGTATTGCTATAAACTTCCCTCTTAGAACTGCTTTTGCTCCATCCCATGGGTTTTGGGTCACTGTGTTTTCATTGTCATTTGTTTCTAGGTATTTTTTGATTTCCTCTTTGATTTCTTCAGTGATCTCTTGGTTATTAAGTACTGTATTGTTTACCCTCCATCTGGTAGTATTTTTTACAGATTTTTTCCTGTAATTGATATCTAGTCTCATAGCGTTGTGGTCGGAAAAGATACTTGATACGATTTCAATTTTCTTAAATTTACCAAGGCTTGATTTGTGACCTAAGATATGATCGATCCTGGAGAATGTTCCATGAGCACTTGAGAAGAATGTGTATTCTGTTGTTTTTGGATGGAATGTCCTATAAATATCAATTAAGTCCATCTTGTTTACTGTATCATTTAAAGCTTGTGTTTCCTTATTTATTTTCATTTTGGATGATCTGCCCATTGGTGAAAGTGGGGTGTTAAAGTCCCCTACAATGATTGTGTTACTGTCGATTTCCCCTTTCATGGCTGTTAGTATTTGCCTTATGTAGTGAGGTGCTCCAGTGTTGGGTGCATAAATATTTACAGTTGTTATATCTTCTTCTTGGATTGATCCCTTGATCATGATGTAGTGTCCTTCTCTGTCTTTTGTAATAGTCTTTGTTTTAAAGTCTGTTTTGTCTGATATGAGTGTTGCTACTCCAGCTTTCTTTTCATTTCCATTCGCATGGAGTATCTTTTTCCATCCCCTCACTTTAAGTCTGTAAGTGTCCCTAGGTCTGAAGTGGGTCTCTTGTAGACAGCATATATACAGGTCTTGTTTTCGTATCCATTCAGCCAGTCTATGTCTTTTGGTGGGAGCATTTAATCCATTTACATTTAAGGTAATTATTGATATGTATGTTCCTATTACCATTTTCTTAATTTTGTTGGGTTTATTATTGTAGGTCTTTCCCTTCTCTTGTGTTTCCTGCCTAGGGAAGTTCCTTTAGCATTTGTTGTAAAGCTGGTTTGGTGGTGCTGAATTCTCTTAGCTTTTGCTTGTCTGTAAAGGTTTTAAGTTCTTTGTCAAATCTGAATGAGATCCTTGCTGGGTAGAGTAATCTTGGTTGTAGGTTTTTCTCCTTCATCACTTTAAATATGTCCTGCTACTCCCTTCTGGCTTGCAGAGTTTCTGCTGAAAGATCAGCTGTTAACCTTATGGGGATTCCCTTGTGTGTTATTTGTTGTTTTTTCCCTTGCTGCTTTTAATATTTGTATTAAAATTTAATACAAATACAAATTTAATATTTAATTTAATACAAATACAAATTTAATATTTGTATTTGTTCTTTGAATTTAATTTTTAATAGTTTGATTAATATGTTTCTTGGTGTGTTTCTCTTTGGATTTATCCTGTATGGGACTCTCTGTGCTTCCTGGACTTGATTGACTATTTCCTTTCCCATGTTAGGGAAGTTTTCAACTATAATCTCTTCAAATATTTTCTCAGTCCCTTTCTTTTTCTCCTCTTTTGGGACCCATATAATTCGAATGTTGGTGCGTTTAATGTTGTCCCAGAGGTCTCTCAGACTGTCCTCAATTCTTTTCATTCTTTTTTCTTTATTCTGCTCTGCAGTAGTTATTTCCACTATTTTATCTTCCAGGTCACTTATCTGTTCTTCTGTCTCAGTTATTCTGCTATTGATCCCTTCTAGAGAATTTTAAATTTCATTTATTGTGGTGTTCATCACTGTTTGTTTGCTCTTTATTAGTTCTTCTAGGTCCTTGTTAAACATTTCTTGTATTTCCTCCATTCTATCTCCAAGATTTTGGATCATCGTTACTATTATATTCTGAATTCTTTTTCAGGTAGACTGCCTATTTCCTCTTCATTTGTTAGGTCTACTGGGTTTTTGCCTTGCCCCTTCATCTGCTGTATGTTTCTCTGTCTTCTCGTTTTGCTTAACTTACTGTGTTTGGGGTCTCCTTTTCACAGGCTGCATGTTTGTAGTTCCCACCGTTTTTGCTGTCTGCCCCCAGTGGGTAAGGTTGGTTCAGTGGGTTGTGTGGGCTTCCTGGTGGAGGGTACTGGTGCCTGTGTTCTGGTGGATGAGGCTGGATTTGTCTTTCTGGTGGGCAGGTCCACGTCTGGTGGTATGTTTTGGGGTGTCTGTGGCCTTATGATTTTAGGCAGCCTCTGTGCTAATGGGTGGGGTTGTGTTCCTGTCTTGCTAGTTGTTTGGCATAGGGTGTCCTGCACTGTAGCTTGCTGGTCGTTGAGTGCAGTTGGGTCTTGGCGTTGAGATGTAGATCTCTGGCACATTTTCACCATTTGGTATTACATAGAGCTGGGAGGTCTCTTGTGGACCAGTGTCCTGAACTTGGCTCTCCCACCTCAGTGGCACAGCCCTGACGCCTGCCTGGAGCACCAAGAGTCTGTCCACCACACGGCTCAGAATAAAAGGGAGAAAAGAAAGAAAGAAGAATATAAAATACAATAAAGTAAAATAAAATAAAGTTATTTAAATAAAAAATAATTATTAAGGAAAAAAATTTTTAAGTTAAAAAAAAAAAACGGACAGACAGAACCCTAGGACAAATGGTAAAAGCAAAGCAATACAGACAAAATCACACACAGAAGCATACACATGCACACTCACAAAGAGAGAAAAAGGAAAAAAAAAAAATATATATATATATATCATTGCTCCCGAAGTCCACTGCCTCTATTTGGGATGATTCGTTGTCTACTCAGGTATTCCACAGGTGCAGGGTACATCACGTTTATTGTGGAGATTTAATCCGCTGCTCCTGAGGCTGCTGGGAGAGATTTCCCTTTCTCTTCTTTTTGCACAGCTCCTGGGTTTCACCTTTGGATTCGGACCCATCTCTGCGTGGAGGTCACCTGAGGGCGTCTGTTCTTTGCTCAGACAGGACGGGGTTAAAGGAGCAGCTGATCCGGGGGCTCTGGCTCACTCAGGCCGCGGGAGAGGGAGGCGTACGGATGTGGGGCGAGCCTGCGGCAGCAGAGGCCACCATGAAGTTGCACCAGCCTGAGGCGCTCCGTGCGTTCTCCCGGGGAAGTTGTCCCTGGATCCCGGGACCCTGGCAGTGGCGGGCTGCACAGGCTCCTGGTAGGGGAGGTGTGTAGAGTGACCTGTGCTCGCACACAGGCTTCTTGGTGGCGGCAGCAGGAGCCTTAGCGTCTCCTGCCCGTCTCTGGGGTCCGCGCTTTTAGCCGCGGCTCGCGCCCGTCTCTGGGGCTCCTTTAAGCGGCGCTCTGAATCCGCTCTCCTCGCGCACCAGGAAGCAAAGAGGGAAGAAAAAGTCTCTTGCCTCTTCGGCAGCTCCAGACTTTTCCCGGACTCCCTCCCGGCTAGCTGTGGTGCACTAACCCCTTCAGCCTGTGTTCACGCCGCCAACCCCAGTCCTCTCCCTGCGCTCCCACCAAAGCCCGAGCCTCAGCTTCCAGCCCCGCCCCCTCCAGCGGGGCAGCAGACAAGCCCCTCGGGCTGGTGAGTGCCGGTCGGCCCTGATCCTCTGTGCGGGAATCTCCCCGCTTTGCCCTCCGCACCCCTGTTGCTGCGCTCTCCCCCGCGGCTTCGAAGCTCCCCCCTCCGCCACCCGCAGCCTCCGCCCGCGAAGGGGCTTCCTAGTGTGTGGAAACCTTTCCTCCTTCACGGCTCCCTCCCACTGGTGCAGGTCCCGGCCCTATTCTTTTGTCTCTGTTTTTTCCTTTTTCTTTTTCCCTGCCCAGGTACGTGGAGGGTTTCTTGCCTCTTGGGAGGTCTGAGGTCTTCTGCCAGCGTTCAGTAGGTGTTCTGTAGGAGTTGTCCCGCGTGTAGATGTATTTCTGATGTATCTGTGGGGAGGAAGGTGATCTCCGCATCTTACTCTTCCTTCATCTTGAAGCTCCTCCCTGGACTGGCTCTCATAAAAGGCTGTTATCTGTCTCTACTGTTATACTGCTGCTTTCGTGAAGCTGTTGCATGTAGCATGATGTTTGGTTTTGACTCCCTCATGTAGAAAGTGTAAATATTGTTTATGTAATTATAAGCATGGTATCATAAGTATATGCTATCAAGGTACAGACTCTCACATAAGTGGAAAATTAATCCTGGAAATACGAGTAAAACCAGATAGTTAAATGTATCGTTCTTCCAAACAGCATATTAATTGGGGTCTTGTCTAGTAGTAGCAGCTGAGAACTACTCTGAGAATGGCCTCACAAAGGTGCTTAATTCTAGATTTAAAATCAAGCATTGGTACTTACTGCTGCTTTGCTGCTTTTTTTTTTTTTTTTTTTTTTGAGAGCTTCGCTGCATGGTACTTTTGAAGACACAGCAAGAAAATTGCACAAGAACCATGTTTTCTCTGCTCAACTTTGTTTTGGTTCATCTAGTGTGAGTTCTTGCCAGGCTCCCCCGTGCCACTGGGAAATGCAACCGTGGTATTGAGAGACTGGAGCTCCGTGCAGTGGCCTGGAGGACGCTCCACGGAGACCACCAGGGGCTTCTCAGAGGCCTGACACCCACAGCTGTAGTTGGCTGTGTTTCTTTAGGGGGAGCAGTTCAGGTATTTTCCTTGACAATATTAGGGAAAGAAAAGGCAGGGAAGTTATTATCAGTGGATAGTAATTATGTAAAATAATGCCACATAGCTTGCTAAACATTCTGTTTGCTTTGTGTACCCATTTTAATTTTGGAAATATATACATACTGAATGAACATCATTATGTTGGGGTAATAGTTATTGAGGATATGCTCATGTATTCCACTCAAGTTTTGCATTTTACTGTAGCAGTCTTTTTTTATTAAGCAGTTCATTATGTAGAAATGAAAGTTTCTTACAAAACTCCTACTTGGCTTCTGGGCAGCAATGCTAAAAAAAAAAAAATTTGCAGAAGGATCGTTTCTTTTTCCTTTTTAATTCCAGTCCATCATGGATGGATACTTTTGTAAATGTCGGAGGAGGGAGGCATTGTGGCATTTTACCTCTAAAGGAAGGTGAGACTGGCCAGGACCTTGGAACAGATTCTTACCTCCTCCAGGACCAGTAACAAACTGGTCTGCCACCATTTGTAACATGGACTGCCTGTCACCAACCCTCAAACTACAATGTAAGGAGTGAGGGGCTGGGTGATATTTCCCGATTTCGTCCAGATAGTCCAGATAGTAACCACTGTAAAGGGGAAAATCTGTTTCACTACTTTCAATACTTTTGGCCACCAAATGTGCAGGGGTTTTCCCACAACAACCACTTCTCCAATTCTCTGCAGACACCAGCGGGATGTCCTGCAGTTCAGTCCAATTCTGACACTGTCTGCCTGGAGTTAGCATCACATCCCACAAGTTAAGGGCTCAGTCCCACAAGGCTGCCCCTCCCCCCACCGCCTTTGGATGCCATTTACAGTTCCCAGGTTGTTACTTTTGCTTTTGACTGCTGGGCTATAAATATGAGGTTCCCACAGCCCCCTCCTTGGGTTTGATAATTGGCTACAGTGGCTCACAGAACTCAGGAAAACAGTTTACTTATTAGATTATTGGTTTATTGTAAAAGGGTACAATTCAGGAACAGCTAGATGGAGAAGATGCCTGGGATGAGGTGTGTAGGAAGTGGTGCAGAGCTTCTGTGCCCTCTCTGGGTACCACACCCTCCCAGCACCTCCAGGTGTTCAGCAGCCCGGAAGCTCTCTGAAACTCATCTGTTAGCATTTTTATGAAGTTTTCATTATGTAGGTATGAGTGATTAAATCATTGGCCTTTGGTTATTGGTTCAAACTCCAGTCCCTCTCCCCGCCTCTGAGGTTGGGGTATTTAGAGTTCAGGCTCAACCTGAATGACATTAAATTTTTTATTAAGAAAAATAATTTTAGCATACAAAATTTTTATTAGACGTGTATTTGTAGTTATTAGTGTCATAGTAGAATAAACCTGATATTAAGAGAGATTGGTAACTCACTGATTGGCTCACTGATTCACAGCTTACTGAATACAAATTATTTGCAAGCCATTTGATGCACACCAAGAGGGCTTCAGTCAGTTTCAAGTAGACAGTAATCACTGTGTCTCCCTGCCTAGTCAGTGGAGATGGTATGGCCTATGTCTTTTTTTTTTTTTTTTTTTGCGGTATGCGGGCCTCTCACTGTTGTGGCCTCTCCCATTGCGGAGCACAGGCTCTGGACGCGCAGGCTCAGCGGCCATGGCTCACGGGCCCAGCTGCTCTGCGGCATGTGGGATCTTCCCGGACCGGGGCACGAACCCGTGTTCCCTGCATCGGCAGGCGGACTCTCCACCACTGCGCCACCAGGGAAGCCCTGGCCTATGTCTTTAAAACTTGAGTCTTGCTGGGTGGCAGAGAGATTGTATATCTGTGCAGAAAAAAAATGATGATTTTTAAAAATGGAATTTTATTATATTTATACATTCTTACAACCCTAGAACATTTTTGGGGGACCATCAGAGTTGTAAAATAATAAAACTAATTTATAAAACTTGAAGTGATTAGAAAACCTCCAATGGGAATTCTAAGACTTTGCTCTTGTTCACTTTATTTCAGAAGTTTCTTGCTTCTATAATAAAGTTGATACATCTTTATTGCAGAAAAATATTTTTGTAATTAAAAAATTTTTATTACTGCTATTCATATATTTTTAAAACGCAGGTTTTTTGAATTGAGGTTTAGTTGATGTATAATATTATATAAATTTCAGGTGTACAACCTAGTGATTCACAATTTTTAGAGGTTGTGTTTCATTTATAGTTGTTATAAAATATTGGCTATATTCCCTGTGTTGTAAAATATCTCCTTGTAGCTTATTTATTTTATACATAGTAGTTTGTACCTCTTAATCCCTACCCCTCTCTTGCCCTTCCCCGCTTTCCCTCTCCCCGCTGGTAACCACTAGTTTGTTCTCTATATCTGTGACTCTGTCTCTTTTTAGTTATATTCACTAGTATGTTTATTTTTTAGATTCCACATGTAAGTGATATCATACAGTATTTGTCTTTCTCTGTCTGACTTACTTCACTCAGCATAATACCCACCAAGTCCATCCATGTTGTTGCAAATGGCAACATTTCATTCTTTTTTATGGCTGAGTAGCAGTGCATTGTATATATAGCACCACATCTTCTTTATCCATTCGTCTGTTGATGGTCACTTAGGTTGCTTCCTTATCTTGGCAATTGTAAATAATGCCATAAACATTGGGGTGCATGAATCTTTCCGAATTAGTGTTTTTGTTTTTTTTCAGACATATATCCAGGAGTGGCGTTGCTGGGTTATAAGGTAGTACTGTTTTTAGTTTTTTGAGAAACCTCCATACTGTTTTCCACAGTGACTGCACCAGCTTAATTCCCACCAACAGTGTTGGAGGGTTCCCTTTTCTCCATACCTGTGCCAGCATTTTTTAATTGTGTTCTTTTTGATGATAGCAGAAAATGTTTTTGACAAAGACTAACAAAACGACACTTTTTTTTTTTTTTTAAATCACCTTGTCTCGCTGTTCATTTCAGTGGACTACAGTAGTGAAGCTTTCAAACTGTAAATGTTCTTCATGGCCTATGGGGCATATCTTACTTGGGTAATGCAGTTCTGTGCTTTGGTATTCAGCTGAAAATTCAAGGTGTTATTTTGGGAAAGGGCCAAAAACTGTTTGCTCCTTTGGGTTCTGTTTCTAATGCTGACCCCTGACCTTTTTTTTTTTTTTAACATCTTTATTGGAGTATAATCGCTTTACAATGTTGTGTCAGTTTCTGCTGTATAACAAAGTGAATCAGCTGTATGCATATATATATATATATATAACCCCATATCCCCTCCTTCTTGCGTCTCCCTCCCACCCTCGCTATCCCACCCCACTAGGAGGTCACAGAGCACCAAGCTTATCTCCCTGTGCTATGTGGCTGCTTCTCCCTAGCTGTCTCTCTTACATTTAGTAGTGTATATATATCAGTGCTACTCTTTCACTTCGTCCCAGCTTCCCCTTCCCCCTCCCCGTGTCCTCAAGTCCATTTTCTACATCTGTGTCTTTATTCCTGCCCTGACCTTTTTTAATGCCAGCTTTCCAGGTCCTGAAATAGTACTTCTAGATTCTTCAGCTTCAGACTAGGAAAGTAAATGACAAATTTAAAAATACTAGGTCATTGTAAAATAAAGGCTACCTTTAAAATTAAACCATTATCCCTGTGGTCACTTTGTCAGCTGTCATGGGTGTAGCAGTGCATGGGGCCAGATGTCAAGTGAGATCAGCCCGATGATGTATGCTGAAGTGTTGGCCATTATGCACCTGCTCTTGGCTCTTTGCTAAAAAAAAAATTAATATCCTAGTTTAGTTCTTATAAGGGTGTTCAACTTCATATATGTTTATCTAATTATTTCCAAGGTTTGTTTTTTCTCTCTATTCTTTTCCTTCCTTTATCATACGTGTTTTCTTAAAAACCTTTTTTTTTTCCTTAAGGGGAAAAAAACCCTGTTTTAGAAGTGCTGTCATAGCCAGAAATCACTGTGTCATTGACAACATAGTGAGCGTTTTTTCCCTCACGAGTTTCCTATGATACATCCCTTTAAGGTATGCCATCCCTGAAGGAAATAGAATGCAAGGCACCTTTCTGGGCCTGGGAGACCTCCCAGTCCTGGGCTGCCGCTCTGTTGCTCCCAGGTGGTCCTCATTGCTGCCGACCCTCTCAGTCATTCCTGTCTTCGCAGCAAGTACACTCGAGACTCAGAATATTTTGTATTCACTTTTATGCTGGTGTATTTTTTTTTTCCTCTAAAACTCATTTCTGAACATCAAAACATTTTGAACATCTTGAACTTTTTTAAAAATAAATTTATTTATTTATTTATTTATTTATTTATTTATTTATTTATTTATTGGCTGTGTTGGGTCTTCGTTTCTGTGGGAGGGCTTTGTCTAGTTGGCGGCGAGTGGGGGCCACTCTTCATCGCAGTGCGCAGGCTCTCACTGTCGCGGCCTCTCTTGTTGCCAAGCACAGGCTCCAGACGCGCAGGCTCAGTAGTTGTGGCTTACGGACCCAGTTGCTCCGCGGCATGTGGGATCTTCCTAGACCAGGGCTCGAACCCGTGTCCCCTGCGTTAGCAGGCAGATTCTCAACCACTGCGCCACCAGGGAAGCCCCTTGAACTTTTTAAAAGAGTATAACACCATCCATATATCCATTGGCGACGTTCCAACAATGGTCGACCCTCAGCTGTCCTTGTTTGAAGAGCGTATTTTAAACATCACGTTTCTCTTCATTTTTATGAACATAAGTTTTCTCTGTTGCCAAAAGAAAGTGCTCTTGTTCTTCAGCTCCCAGTAACTTTTTCCTAGATAAAATTAGTTGGAGCTATGTTAACATTTTGCATTCATTATCCAGGAGGGCTGTTTGTCGTAGCACCAACAATAGCATGTAACATTTATTGAACAATAACTGTGCATCAGTGGTGTATAGCATTATCCTGGCTACTGAGTGTGGTCCTGAAGGGGTGCTTTTCTAGCCTTATTTTATTTTTTTAAATTTATTTTTATTTATTTTTTTGTATTTTGGCCACGCTGCATGGCATGCAGGATGGTTCCCCAACCAGAAATCGAACCCGGACCTCCACAGTGAAAGCACCAAACCCTAACCACTAGGCAACCAGGGAACTCCCCTTCTTTCCCCATTTTATAAACACAGAAACTGAGGCTCAGAGGGGTTACATAAATGTGCCGCAAGTCAACATGGCTAGCTGATGGCAGAGCTAGAGTTGTTTGGCTCCAAATCCTTAAATCTTCACCAGTATCCTGTCTTACTTCTTGCAGAAATTCCAGCCAAATGTAGTTAAGCCAGAAAGATGTAGTCCAAAATATGCACACCCCCCCAAAAAAAAATTAAGCCACAAGTCTTTCCACTCCGGTATCAATTTAGTTTAGTTTTTCTTTTTGCGTTTCATTGAAAATGAGAGCAAGTTAAATGGAGTGGTAAATTTTAAAAGAAGCAGCTCACACTGAAGGAATATTGGGATGATTGGGCTTTTTAATTGCAGATGCATTTGGAATTTTTAAACTCAACAACATATAAAATATGAAGATAATTGAAGCCATTTGTTCCTTCATTCATCTCATCAGGGTGGCTGCAAGGTCTGCAACGGAAGGACCATAAGAAGTCATTCCACACCACGCAGCGGTGGTTCCATCCTTGCAGATGTAGAGGGGAGGTCAGGTGGTGGGGCACATCAGTCAACACATTTTACAGAATCTTCCTTCAAATCATCTGTTTGCTCTCTCCTTTCCATCCTACTTTTTCTCTTGCCTTTGCCTCTGTGCCAACTTACACACCACACAGGCTGCGGTCATTGCCAAGTAGAGGGTCACCAGTACATCTCACTGCTGACTGTAGATGGTGTGGCCTCGATCACACGCTCTTAAAACACATCTGGCCATGTTACACTCATTGCACAAACCATCCATAACAATTGCTTCTGGGAGAAGTCAAAGTCTGAGTGGCACTCAGTGCCCTCTGTACTTTGGTTGCTGTCTGTTATTTCTACTTGATTGTTCTCAATCCCCTCTGTGTACCTGCTGCTCCCTGAGCATACCCTGTACTCTCCAACTTTGTTTCTGCTCTTCTTTGCCTGACGTTTGCTCCCAGCACATCTACATACACATTTTTGTGGCTTTATTCATAGCCCTCTCCAGGGGTGCTCAGTTTTCTGCTCCCCCAGGGAAGGTGGTAGTTTGCTACCTTCTTCTGACTCTACACTGCCGTGGAGCAGCCATTCCTCTCTTGCATGTAAGAGCCATTCCTCCTTTGAGATTCTCCTACACATTCCTGAAGGACCTCGACACAGAGCTAATTGATGCCATTAACCACGTGGATGACCCATGTGGACACATGAGCCGCATCATTGAACATTCACATGGATTGCTATCCAGGACCCTAGCCTAGGCTCAAAGAGCTTTCACTAAAATCTTCTAGACTCAAAAGAGGCACTGTACTGTAGCTGTTATGAGTGGGGCGGGGGGAGGGGGCTCTACAGCCGGAGACAACCTGGGCTTGAATCTTGGCGCTGCTGCCAGTTAACTGTGTGACCTTGAGTAAGTCATGCCATCTCTGTACCTTACACCCAGTATTTTTCATCTGAAAAAAAATAATAAAGGGAACTTAATAGGGTTATCAAATATGTTAAATGAGTAAAATCAGGTAGAACTAACAGAAACATATAGTTAGAGCTCCATAAGTGTTAATTATTAATTAAAGTGATGATCGTCCATTCCATTTCACAGACACTGCTATGACCAGCTTAGAGTCTACCATTCTGAGATATTACACCTCAGTCATTGACTGCAACATCTTCTCTTGCTGCCACTGCACCATCTTTGCTCTTTCACTTTATCCAGACCACGAGTTTCTTGCTTGCTGTTTTCTCCCAGTCTGTCATCCTCCTCCTGACTTGACTTCCTTCTCGATCCAGCCTGTGCTCTGTTGGATCTTCCCCTTGGACCGTATCAGCCTCTGTCCAACCACAGGGATTTGAGTTCTTGGAAAGCACCACTGTCAGAAAAATTCATAGGTAGAAAAATCAAAGTCTTCTAGAAAATAGGTTAGGAGGAAAACAATATTAAACATACCTTGAACCCAGTAGATTCCAGAGGACATACTCTTCCAAGCAAACCAGATATATTGGTGTTAAAAGTCTGCTCTGGTTGGTAACATTTCCCCTTAAATGAATCAGCTTCCTATTTAAAAAGGATAACCAACAAAGACCTACTGTATAGCCCAGGGAACTCTGCTAAGTGTTATGGGGCAGCCTGGATGGGAGGGGAGTCTGGGGGAGAATGGATACATGTATATGTATGGCTGAGTCACTTTGCTGTGCACCTGAAAAATCATAACATTGTTAATCGGCTATATTCCAATATAAAATTAAAAGTTAAAAAAAATGAATCAGCTTCATCAGTGTTCAGAAAATTTTGCTGTAGCTTCATATAAGCTTTATAACCTGCTGACTCTAATACCTCTTTTTTAAGGTTTTAACACCAGGCTTTGTCATGGAATTTAATGCTTTTGGCATTTGCATTCTTCTTGTGGTTGGTTTCAGAGGCTCTTCAAAATATGTAACCCCATCTGCTTTTTATAACTCATAGAAGTACTTGTTATATGTTTTAAATATATGAATATGTTCTTTGTTGGTATACAAGTATATAAACTTACCTTCAAACTAAAGTTAATCAACTGTCATTGAAGATGCACCTTTATACCCACCTATCCAACCAAATCCCAACCCTGTATCATCCTGTGTCCCACTGTCTCTTTCTGTGGACAAACTACTGAGCTGGGTGACAGAACAGTCCTATGATGCTCCAGTCCTCAAGCGAGCTGTGTACTCCAATGCTTTTTGCACACACGGTTCTCCCTATTGGGATGCCATTTCTTCACCCTGTCAGCTGGGTGCCTATATTCAGCCTTCTAGATTTCCCTCTCTGAGAAACTTCTCTTCTTTACCAGTTCATATTTCCCTCTTTGGGGCGTCTCTGCACATCACAGAATGTGTATAAGTTCCATTTATTGTTGTCTGAAAGGCAGCATGTCTAATTTATTTTTGTACCTCAACAAAGTAGCGCACAGTATTTGTTTAAATATTTGTTGACTGAATATAGCTCTTTGTTTCTATCTGTGCTTTGACACTCATCACAGTCCCCTTGATATTAGTTATTCACGTATATATCTGTCTCTGTTACAGGGTGTTAAGTTTCTTGAGGTCAGAGATCATGCCTCATTCCTCTAATATCCCTCAAAGCACCTATGATGTGCAGTGTAGGAATTGTTACTCGTTAAACGCTTGCTGGTTAACAGGATTACTTGGACTCTGTTGTGACCCGATGTTTAGCTCTCCAAGTGGGAAGTGAAAATCAAGGGCTTTATAAAGTATATGTCCTTAGAGTAATCTCCAGGAGTCAAATGTCATTTAGCTCTATATCTTTCTGATATAGGTTGTGGCAGTTTCCAACCATCAATCAATGACATCATTAGCATATGGAAGAGAACTTTCTGTTTCAGAAGAAGTCACTGATCATTCATGTCTCTTGAAGCACTGACTGGGGTTAGGGCTTGCAGACATCAGGGTCTTTGGCCATCTAACTTGTAAGTAGCTCACTGTAGTCAATAGGCTGTAAATAATGGGCAAAAGACTCCTTGTCCCAGAAATCTTTCAGTGTGAGGTGTGAGGAAAGAACGACAACTATATAGGATTGCTGTCATTGTAATATGCTATTTATACTGCCTTATTTATTTCACTCTCTTGTTAAGCTTTTCAGGTTTGTACTATCTACTAAATTAAGTACTGACGGTTCATTTCAAGACCTGGCCCAATATAGATCCAGCTTATCTTTACAGCCCCATTTCCATGTGTGTGTGTCTCCTCGCCTCTCATCAGACTGAACCTGCATTTCTGAACCTAGTTGACCTACGAAGGTTTTGAGGGCTTGACCCTCGTTGGCATCCCTTTGAACTTCTCTGTATGAATGCTGATCTAGAGAAATAATTATTTTAAAACAAAACCTTGGAAACAGTCTACATTTTCTGACAATCCTTGACATCTTCTCTGCTATTAAATGCAAGCAATCTTGGACTGTGGGAATTCCCAGGTTTGACCCCTGGTTGGGGAACTAAGATCCCACAAGGCACGTGGCATGGCCAAAAAAAAAAAAAAAAAAATCTTGCCCCCAAATTTTGGAATTGTGGGATTGAGGTGGTGGTGGAAGAAAATCCTTACATCTAGATTATGTTTAACCCATTAATGTAAAAAATTACTTCTGAGTTCTTATAATGATTTCAGTTGTACATAAATATGTGGCATTGGGGACTGAGATCATGCAAGTAGCATGTGGCATAGCCTCTGCTTTCAAGGGGTTTAGGCCTTAAGGATACACGAGATTCCAATTCAGACAGAATCACTGAAGGCTACAGGATTTTATGTGTGCTCGTGAGTGTTAAGCTGTTTTGTTGACAATAGGAATCCTGGGGTATCAGAGGTAGTGAAGGCCAAGGTGCTCTCAAACAATTGATGGGAATTGAGAGAGTGGAGCCTTGAGCTGGATGTTGGAGAGGAGAAAATTCTAGCGGGCCGAAGCGGGTGAAAGGCATGGAAATTATATGAGTTGTGTGAGAAATGCACACAGTGTGGGTGACCTTGAAGAGATCCATCAGCTTGCTTGTCCTGGGAGAGGAAGGAACCTTTGGTGTTTTGCAAAGGGATGTTCTTTGCAGTTCACTGGATGTTTGTTAGCCAGGAGTATCACCTCCTTCTCTAAGTGAGCCACTCAGGTATCAGCAATAGGCTGGACCTAACAGAATTAGATGGAACTCTTTGTTGATAAGACTTTATTGATATAATCAACAAAGGCTGTAACTTAAACAAAATGTATTTAATATTGATTATGTTTCTGATAGATTTTTATATTATTTATTTTCTTTCATAGATACATGTGTGAGAATTTTTATCTTTACATTGCAATATCACATTAGTTGTTTTTTTCCCAAAGGATAGCATGCCATATTTGGTTGTAGTATCAGTATTACTCATGTTGGAAAAATTTTTCTTCACAGGCCCCCAAAAATGATATATAGCCTCTGAGGATTGGGGCAGTAAACTATGGTTCGGAATTAGGATAACTTAGTTGCTTATCACCTAATTCAAACCTCAAGAAATGTTTGTTTACCAATTAATGAGGTACAGTTGTGATAAACTAAATGACCTACTTTTCCTTCTGTAGCCAGGATCCTTGTTCTAAACTAAACGATGAGTAATTTGGGTAGTGGCAGTTTCACTTAGTGGCTCGCCTTTTCCCCATGCGTCCCAGTCTCCCTTTATTCTTAACAAACCATCCTTAGGAACACAAAAGAAGGTAGCAGAATTACATTGGCATTCCCATATTATGTGCTATCTTTCTAAGAAAGAGGGATACACTTACAAAGTACTTAAAATGTTGAAATAGGACTGGTTTCCTGATAGGAATAAAGAAAACAGTATTGAAATGTCAATAAGGAAAGGATAACTCTATTATTGGACAGCGAAGGCTACAAACCAGCGCTTGTTCTGTGCCGCTGGTGACGGTTATTGTACAGTCCTGAAGCACATGAGAACCCTGGAGAAATCCCTGGGATTTCTGTTACCATGTTCTACTCCCATTAGATTACTTGGTTCATTGTAGCCTAAATGCAAAGCATGTATTTTATTAATTTGGCCCATGCTGTTTCATATGGTTGCCTTATCGCAAGCCAAGTCAAGTGGCTTTTCTTTACCCTGTTAAATAAAGCTGTGATTTAAATGGCTTTTAAAAAATCAAGCAAGCGAAATAAGAGAAGGCGTTGTCAAAAGTACTGTGCGTGAGGTTTTCATCATTGTTCTACCTGCTCAGAACAGATGCCTTCTAGAGCAGTTGTTCCACTTAAGGACATTTTCTTGGCAGAAACCTCAAGTTTTATGCACAGAGCAAAGACCCATGGCTTTCTTAGAATTAAAAGCACTCATGCAATTTTATAACAACATCTATACATGTTTATCTTGTTTTAAAGGACAGACGCACAGAATGTTGAGACTTGCTTAATAGCAGCCAGAGATAACCAGTTTTTCTAGGAAGTTTCTCTCTAAAACCTGAAGACAAAAATCACATTCCTGTTGTGCCTTCCTGGGGTCATAACATAAGGGCTCATTCACTTTTTAGCTAATTTATGGAATTTCAAGAAGATAATTTTTTTATCTTCATCATTATAAGAAATGTCATGATCTTCTTTCCC
>NW_006788168.1:535386-538073 GCF_000442215.2 Lipotes vexillifer
CTTTCCCTAGATTTAAAGGTTAGAGTTACCTACCTGATTGTGGAATCCATGGGGTTTCTTTCCTTGATTCTGAGCTCTGGGTTTTGTTTGGGGCCCCCAAAGTTCTGTGGGGAGTGTTAGACACAATGATGGAGAAAGAGCACCATGCTGGTTTTGCCTGTACCTTTTGGTTCCATGCCCTCTGCCCTGGAAAATCCATTTCTTATTCTCATGATTCTATTCCCTGTGCAGAAGGATTAAAGCCACTGGAAAAATTCCCCCATTTCTATTTAACAGTAATTTTGCAGTTTCTGAATTGATGATATTGCAGGTTGATTGAGAATAACCACATCAAGAAGGCCAAGACCCTGTGATAGGATCACATACCATAAAAATCATAATTCAGCTCAATTTTGTATACGATCAAAACATTTACAAAGCAAGTAAGCCTAATGGTTTGTTACTTTGAAAACTATTTCCTTTTCCGAGTTTTTTCTGGATGCAGTTTCAGTCATTTTTGAATGCAAAAAATGAATGATAGGGCTTCCCTGGTGACGCAGTGGTTGAGAGTCCGCCTGCCGATGCAGGGGACACGGGTTCGTGCCACGGTCCAGGAGTATCCCACATGCCGCGGAGCGGCTGGGCCCGTGAGCCATGGCCGCTGAGCCTGCGCGTCCGGTGCCTGTGCTCTGCAACGGGAGAGGCCACAGCAGTGAGAGGCCCGCATACCACAAAAAAAGAAAGCCCGTGCGCAGCAACAAAGACCCCAACAACGAAGACCCAACGCAGAAAAAAAAAAAAAAAAAAAAAAGAATGATAAAAAAATGCGTGTGTTGTTGGTGATAAGGAAGGATGTAACTTGCTTTTAAATTTTTATTCAGGGTTGAAATATGTGAAAATTGTCATCTAAACCATGGTTTTTAATTGGGAAAAAAATCCCATATTGATTATTTTTCAAAGGAAATATACATATATATTAAGGCGAATTTAAGAAAAATTTAGATGTGAAAATTGATTTTAAAGTATTTGACCACATGCAGTATGATTGCAGCATCTTTCTTTATGCTGATGCTCTTTTTGTTGGCTTTTTTAGAATCATTAAAAATACCTCTTAATGACTGGATACATTCTATTAAACCAGGAAAGAAACTGACACCTGCACTATATTTTTGAACAAATATAAAAGTTTATCACCTCAGGCAGTGAAGTGAATATGGCTCCAGATCTTTGCGAAGTAGAATATCTTTCAGGTCACGTAATCAAGATGCTGAGTTTCCCTTGTTTTTTTCTCTTTCATTGCTTCCTTCTGACGTGTGGCTGCTGTGTTGACAACCTCTCTACTTCTGCTGCCGAATCTTTTGTTTCCATCATTCAGGAAACCTCCCAAGGTAAGCACTGATATGGAATTTGGCATGCATGCTGGCCAAGTGTGCCAAAATCCTGAATTTTATCCATCACAGTAACCCATGTGAAACACCTCTGCTTTTGAGAAGACAAATTGGCATTCTAATGGAAAACTTAAACCGTGAGCAAACAATTAATGTTGGTAATGATATAAAATGCGAATGGTCCTCCACATTTACAAAGAACTTTCATACATTATTTCATTCTTGGAATTAATGCTTGGGTCAGAACAAACCTGTTTGGTTACTGTTTCTGTTTTATTGATGATGAAACGCGGCTCAGAGAGATGAAATAAAATGTCCTAATTCACAGATTGGGTAAGCGGAGAACTAGATAATATTACCACCTAGAAAATGGAAAAACAAAAATGGTAACATAATGATAGGTTAGTAACTCTGGTTATTGACTGCACAAACTACCTTTTCTGGGTCCTACTAAGAATAATTGATATCATCAGAAAAATTCTCCGAACTTTTAGGGTTTCAACCATCTACCAACTTTATGTGCTTTTTTTGGAGTTTCTAGCTAATCACAAAGTCCACTCATCAGAGCTAGCCCCCTTATTCTGGCCAGCCTTTGATAGCATGTGTGCCAGTGAGAAGCCCAAAAGTTAGGAAAAGAAGAAAATGAGAAGCAGGGCATCTGAATGACCAACTGCTAAATAACTGAAGGTTGATTTTATTACTGGTGAGTATTTTATTGGGTATCCAAGGGACACTTAGTGCCAAAAGGAAGGAAAAATGCAACAAGCCCCGGACCAATGATGCTGGTTATAGCTTTGTTTTTTGAGATAGGATCAAGTCAGGCTACACCTACACACATTATCTGGTCAGAATCTAAGACATGTTGGGTGAGGGGAAGAAATCCAGAATAGATTAGGTTTACTTACCTCTGGGATTATGAAGGAAAATCTAACTTAGCTTTTGAAGTATTGAAAGCCACGAAATTGCTAAATGTTAGCCTTTATGTTTATTGAAGGCAGTATAGGAATGGTCCTTGGCCCAAGAGTTCCAGCTCCAAGAAGGAAGGCATACATTGAACAAATAATATTAAATCTTTTAAGAAAGAGGAAATATATGATGTTTAGAAGTATAAGCACTGGCATCCTGGCCACATCTGGGGGATTGGAAGGTTCTCCCTGAGCAATTATTGATGTGGATATATCCCTAAAATTTGCAACCAAAAATGTCTCTGCTACTCAGAAAGATGGGAGCTCCCCTTAAGTAGCTCTTCCTTCCCTTGCTGTTGGTTCCGAGAGGTTTCAGAACGGACAGTCAACCTTGTGATGTATTTCATTCTTTCCC
>NW_006788168.1:538163-571925 GCF_000442215.2 Lipotes vexillifer
TCCCTACAGAAAAAGGCAATGAAATCCTGAGCAATTCCACATATGGTTACTTAATGAAGGAGAAACAGTGAAATGAAAAAGAGGCACAAAAAACACATTTTCTAAAAAATTGCTAATTGCTTTATACACAGAAAATGTTCTGGTTATTTTCTATCCAGTATCTATAGTATGGTGGTTTCACTAGGTATCCTACTGATAGTTCCTAAGAAGTGTCATGAAATTATCAAAATAAAATGAATGTTAAATCACCACATTTAAATATGTATGTGCATGCCATAAGACACATCTGGAAAGTGTAAAGATCATCTTGAAATAAAATAAGTGACATAATAGAGTCAGATTTTTTAAAAAGACACTAAAATAGGTAAGGCCTTTTCTTGCAGAAACTGTAAATATTGAAAGCAAATGGGAAATGGAAAGATATTTTTAATGATGATTATATAAGCATGAAATTTTATTGATTTAAAACAATGAGATTTTGAACATGAATAATTAGCAAAAGCATCAGAGAAGACAGGTTGTTTCGATTTAACAAATATTCTGGGTAGGGGCCAAGTGCTGCATGAATCAGACCTGATCCTAGCATTCTAAAACGGTTGGGGTAAGGAACATATGCACAATATAAAATCAGTTGTGTTAAAGGCCACAAGAGGAAAATATTTGTGGAACTCATAGGATGAAGAGTCCTGTTCCGACTTCTGCAGAACTGGCAGCTAAGACTGGACAAAATATTAAAAACCTATACTTGTAGACACTGGAAAAATACCGAGTTAATGGACAATTACCAGACCAAGATCTAAGAGGAGGTGGAAATGTAGAGAGGTGAATCTGGTATTTGGGTGTTTGCCATTCAGACGAAAGTAGCTTAAAGGCAGAGCTGTGTTTCTGACAGTCTTGTTAGGGTCTAGGGGACCTAGGGGGAAAAAAGTGTTGGAATTCAGGGTCTTCCAGAGGTGGAATCCTTGGCAAACTTCTTATGGTTTTGATTGGCAACATGGTTTGCAACCCAGCCTTGGGTGGGGTGTAAGAGTGAAACAGAAGTAAACCAGTTCTCACATGGATTGCTGTGTGATTGCAAGTTTCTTTGTGTGATCCAGGAAGTCTTGATCACTAAAAATAGATCAAAGTGATCCTAGAATGCAGGTCCCCATCTCACCTGGCAGGAAAGCAAATGTAATCCTGTCTCTAATGATTCTACAAGGCATTTAAATAATATCATGTGCAGCATCCAATCAAAGATAGAGGTGCATTGCAAGATAAGGCAACATGAACAAGAACTATGCTAACGTATATATATGGAATCTAAAAAAATGGTACTGATGGAGCTAGTGCCAGGACAGAAATAAAGACGCAGACGTAGAGAATGGACTTGAGGACATGGAGGGGAAAGGGAAGCTGGGACTCAGTGAGAGAGTAGCATTGACGTATATACACTACCAAATGTAAAATAGATAGCTAGTGGGAAGCTGCTGCATAGCACAGGGAGATCAGCTCGATGCTTTGTGATGACCTAGAGGGGTGGGATAGGGAGGGTGGGAGGGAGGCTTAAGAGGGAGGGAATATGGGGATATATGTATGCATACAGCTGATTCACTTTGTTGTACAGCAGAAACTAACACAACATTGTAAAGCAGTTATACTCCAATAAAGATGTAAAAAAAAAAGAACTAACAGAAATAATAAAGAAGTAGGATCACAGATACTTCAGATATTCAAATTGTTAGGCATGAACTTTAAAATAACTATGCTTATTATAGTCAAAGAGATAAAAGACAAGGTTTTAAAATGTTAGAGAGGACTGGAAATTATATAAAGTGACGAAACAAATTTGGAAAATTACCCAACAGAAATTCTTACCCTGACAAACCCCAAACCAAAATTAAGAACTTAGGGTTTAGCAGCAGAATAGGTCCAGCTGAAGAGAGAGTTAAATAATTAGAAGATAGGTTAGCAGAAAATATCAAAATGAAGTACAGAGGAGACAAATGGTGCTGGAACAACTGGACATCTGCATGCACAGAAATGAAATTAGACCTTATACCCTTCACAAACATTAACTCAAAATGGATCATAGATCTAAATATAAAAACCATAGAACTTCTAGAAAATAACATAAGGGAAATCTTGGAAAACGTGGGGTTGGTGATGAGTTTTTAGATGCATCGAAAGCCTATCCATAAAAATAAAATTGATTAATGGGACTTCATTAAAAGTAAAAACTTTGGCTCTGCAAAGATACTGTTTAGAGAATAAAAAGAAAGCTACAGACCAGGAGAAAATACTTGTAAAACTAATCTGATAAAGGACAATTATCCAAAATATACAAAGAACTCTTAAAACTCAACAGTAAGAAAGTGAACTACCCAATGGAAAAAAATGGGCAAAAGACCAGAAAAGACCCTTCATCAAAGAAGATACACAAATGGCAAATACACACATGAAAAAATGCTCAACATCATATGTCATAAGGAAATTACACATTAAAACAACACTGAGATACCACTACACACCTATTAGAATAGCTAAAATCCAGAAATCTGTCAAGACCAAAGCTTGTGAGGATGTGGAACTCTCTGTTGCTGGTGAGAATGGAAAGTGGTGTAGAAAGTGTAGAAAGACAACATGGAAGTTTCATGTAATGCTGAACATATTCTTATCATACAACCAAACAATCATGCTTCTAGGTATTTACTCAAATGAGTTGAAAATTTCTGTCTATACAGAAACCTGCACATGAGTGTTTACAGCAGCTTCATTCAAAATTGCCAAAAACTGGAAGCATCCAAGATGTCCTTCAGTAAGGGAATGGATAAGCAAACTATGGTCATGATCCTGATGCTTCTCTCAGGCCTGACCCCAAAGGGAAAGTGCCCACTGGACCTTACAAATCTCTCCACCAAATTGGATTCTCTTGTCATTAATATGTGTTTTCCTAAGGAATATCTTTTCATTATTCTCTGTGTGGACAGTTATTGAAATTATATGATGATGGTAAATAATCATCACCTAACTGCAATATTTACTGTTTCTATTATGTGTAAGGATTTTGTACATTTTACTAAAAAATATTCTAAGGTAGAAGTGCTGATTAGGAGAAAGGAGGGGCTGTCATTTTGAATATTTGGATGAGTTATCACTATTCCTACCCAACTGTTATGAAGGAAAAAAACCTCACATTCTTTATATCCATCCCTGGAACTGTACTCTTAGAATGCAGTTTTCATTGTTACAGTTAATAATAGCTATCTTTAATTCAGCACTTATAATATGCCAGGTCCACTTTATTTTTTATTTTATTTTATTTTTTTTGGCTGTGTTGAGTCTTAATTTTGGCACACGGGATCTTTGTTGAGGCATGCAGGAGCTTTCTCGTTACGGCGTGTGGTCTGCTTGGGTTTCTCTCTAGTTGTGGTGCGCGGGCTTCTCTCTAGTTGTGGCGTGTGGGTTTTCTCTCTCTAGTTGTGGAGTGCGGGCTCCAGGGCACGTGGGCTCTGTAGTTTGCAGCACACGGGCTTAGTTGCCCTGTGGCATGTGGGATCTTAGTTCCCCGACCAGGGCTCAAACCTGCATCACCTGCATTGGAAGGCAGACTCTTTACCACTGGACCACCTGAGGAGTCCCTGCCAGATCCACTTTAAATCCAAATTAAAATTCAGTGCAAACTTGGATGCCTTCAGAGAGGAAGGGAGGAAATCAGTAGTTGCCAGGAGGAGCGAGAGGAGAGGAGAGATGAATAAATAGGTGAATTACAGGATTTTTAGGGCAGTGAAACTATTCTGTATGATACTTTAAGGGTGGATTATGACATTATGCATTTATCAAAACTCATAGGACTGTACAGCTCAAAAGAGTGAACCTTAATGTATGGAGTTTGGTTATTAATAATGTATCAATATTGGTTTATCTATTTATAACAAATACAACACACTAATGCAAGTTATTAGTAATGGGAAACTGCCGAGGGGGTGTTCAAGAAGAGGGAGTATATGGAAACTCTTTGCACTAGCTGCTCAATTTTTCTGTAAACCTAAACTCCTTTAAAAAATTATTATGAAAAAATAAATGTAATTCATACTCACAGAAGAAAAAAGAAAAACCATGTGATCATCTCAGTAGATGCAGAAAAAAGCATTTGACAAAGTTCAACACTTATTTTTGATATAAACTTGCAGCAAGCTAGTAGTAGACAGAAATCTTAAAATGGTAAAGGGCATCCATTACACATCTTCAGCTGTCATCGTATTTAACTTTCTATCCAAGATGGGGAATAAGGCGAGGATATTGCTCTAGCTACCTCTATTCAACACTGACTGGAGTTCTTAGCCAGTGTAATTAGGCAAGAAAAAAAAAAAATAAAAGAAATTCACCAATTAAGATGTAAAAAAAAAAAAAAAAAAATTCAGATTGGGAAGGAGGAAGCAAAAGCATCTTTATTTGTAGATAATAAGGTCATATATTTGAAAAAAATTAAGAAATCTCTAAGTAAACTTCTAGACCTTAACAAGTGTCAACAAGGCAAGAAAAAGGTGAAAATACAAATTGTACTTCTTTACACTAGCATGAACAATTAGAAAATAAAAATTTGAAACAACCCAATAAATTACAGTAGCTTCAAGAACATTAAATACTTACGGATATACTTAGTGAAAAACGCACAAGACCTTTTTATTAACATCCCACATACATTTGGTCATTGGATTGTAGACAGATGTGCCGAGAGATGGAGAAAATATCAGCTGTATTCAGAGAATGACATAGCATAGAGATGGACTACTGGTACATGAAGGGGAGTCCTGGGTGACACATCCAGAAGGAGGTTGAGGAAATTCCCTGGCAGTCCAGTTGTTAGGACTCTGCACTTCACTGCCAAGGGCCCAGGTTCGATCCCTGGTCGGCGAACTAGGATCCAACAAGCTATGTGGTGTGGCCAAAAAAAAAAAAAAAAAAAAAAGACAGATGTGCCGAGAGATGGAGAAAATATCAGCTGTATTCAGAGAATGACATAGCATAGAGATGGACTACTGGTACATGAAGGGGAGTCCTGGGTGACACATCCAGAAGGAGGTTGAGGAAATTCCCTGGCAGTCCAGTTGTTAGGACTCTGCACTTCACTGCCAAGGGCCCAGGTTCGATCCCTGGTCGGCGAACTAGGATCCAACAAGCTATGTGGTGTGGCCAAAAAAAAAAAAAAAGAAAAAAAGAAGGTTGAAACCAAATCCAGCTGTGGAAGACCTTGACGCCAGGGTTGGACCTTGATACATTCAGTGTCCCTGTTGCCTATTTTGAACAAGGCAATGGCATAGTTCAGGCTCCCTTTCAGAAGGTTAATCTGAAAGCAGAGCATAAAATAAATTGGGTTTGGTCAGTGGGTGGGCTCGGGATGGTATTCAATAAAATGTGCCAGGAAAGAGGTAATGAGGGCCTGCCCTGGCACGGTGCCATGAGACTGGAGCAGAGGAAGGGAAGAATGATCAAAACATTTGCAGAACTAAAGTATCCAGGACTTGGGTGCTTATAGCATGTGGGAGAAGACAGTACAGCAAGAGGAGTCAGAGCTCAGGTTTAGAGTGGGTTGAATTGGAAATGATGGCAAAGCATCTGTTAGAGATACCTAGCAGGTTGCACAAGGTTTGTAGTCTGCCCTAGAAAGGTCAGGTAAATTCTTGTGGGAAGGAGATAGGAGATAAAGGAAGAGGTATTGATTATGTTAACAGTCAAGGAAGAAAGGATTAAATAGAATAGAAGACCTGAGAGTAGAGGCTAACACCCTGGGACCCATCCTGCGCTAGGGAATGGAAAGATGGGGAAGAACCAATGAAAACTCAGAAGAGAAAGCAGGTACTCATGTGGTACTGCTGCTCGTGATGGCATTGAGGACACATACGTACACTCGCCAAATTGTGTTTCTTTTGTTCTTAAAAGTTATTTTTTCTAGTGTTGTATTAGGACAAGGAAAAAAGTATTCTTCTGGTTGACATTTAAAAGTGAGATTAAACATTTTTTTTATATTGCATGGGTATGTAGCATATTAGAATAGAAAGGAAAATTTACACAAATTTATCCTTGTATAAATTGTTTTGTACTATACATTTGGATTTTTCTCTTTGGCGTTACATTTTGTAAATTTGTACTCCAGAGCGGAGAAACATTTATTTTAGCGTGGGCTGAGTGCATACCTATTAATCCTTTTACCAGTAGCATATTATGCAGTGTTTATTGGAGTGTGTTCTACTTCCCTTAAAAAGAAAAATAAGCTTTAGACAAACATGGAGACACCTGCTTTATGCCTCTTTGTTAGTTTAAAACAAAGAGCCTTGGGACTTCCCTCATGGTGCAGTGGTTAAGAATACACCTGCCAGTGCAGGGGACACTGGTTCGAGCCTGGTCCGGGAAGATCCCACATGCCACGGAGCAACTAAGCCCACGCGCCACAACTACTGAGCCTGCGCTCTAGAGCCCATGAGCCACAACTGCCGAGTCCATGTGCTGCAACTACTGAAGCCTGCACGCCTAGAGCCTGTGCTCTGCAACAAGAGAAGCCACCATAGTAAGAAGCCCGTGCACCGCAACGAAGAGTAGGCCCCGCTCACTGCGACTAGAGAAAGCCTGCGCGCAGCAACAAAGACCCAATGCACCAAAAATAAATACATAAATAAAACAGAGCCTTTGTCTCATAATTTTCAGAGTTGAAATAGTTGTGTTTTTCCTTATTGGTCTGACTGTAGTTTTGAGTCTAAGGTTTTTGTCTTAGAGGTATTGCAGATGGAGGTGAAAGGGGGACATTGCTTGTTTGGTTAGCCACCTTCTCGCAAACATTGGATTTTGGCAGAGAGGTGGTACAGGGGGAGAAGACACATGTGTAAGATCTCTATCTAATCATGTGTTACGCATGCTTTATTGATGGGAAACAGGAAAATGTCCCAGTCACAGTAGCTTTGCCTTCAGAAGCCCAGTTCTGGATCTCCCTGATGGCCCTCAGAATATCAGGCACGTTCTAGGACCCTTCACGTTTCCTGCTTTTGTCATTTCTGGCACAAGTGTCTTACTTTCCCCAGAGCCACACTGAAATACATGCAGAGAAAAACAAATGAATTCTTCCTCCTTTTTCTGTTTTCTTCTTCATCCCTCAGTGTTTACTGAGCACCTTGCATGTGCCAAGTGAGCACTTTGGAGCTGGAAGAAATTTCTGAACTCAGACTGTTCAGACCCTCTTCTTTAAGACCAAGGAGATTGAGGCTTAAGGAACGAATCAGCCAAGACCATCCAGTGAGAGAGCTTTTTTGGCCCCAATTCTAGGCCTTCTGATTGCTGCTACTCTCTGTACACGGTCGTAATGTGTTTTCTCTATTTGCTGGGTTTTATGCAGTAAAGAAAATGGGAAAGAGAAAGAAGGAAGAGTTTGGGGAAAATGCAAATACCTGCAAGATCACTTTGTTAAGGATCATATTCTTACTCAGTTTGCTCATTTTTAAAGTCATGATCATCGTTCTAATATCTCCATAAGTTATAGGGTAAGAGCCATCTGAACAATTTGATCTTCTTAATTAAACTCACTTTAGAGGTTTTTTATTTCATTTACAAGCATTGTCAGGAACTGCTGAACTTCGAGGTGTTTCATCCCTCTTTGAGTTACATAAATTTGTTGGCAAAATTGTGAGCAGGAGAAAATGGCATCATAGCAAACAAAATAAAATTACTTTTTGAAGGCAGTTTCCTTTAAAGAGTCATGCTGCCATACCAAAATCCTGCCTGTACAAAAATTAACTCAGAAAAAAGTAGGGGGAAGTCTTACTCTGTACAGCCTATGCCATCTGAAGTGCAGTTTCATTCAGACTTGTTTTACAGTGTGTGACCACCATCATTTTCATCGTTCACTTTGTGCATTTCTGAAAACTAAGTGTTGGCCTCAAACGAGATGAGTTCTAGACCTGCGCTGTCCAATACAGCAGCCTCTTAGCCACATGTGGCTTTCGAGCATGTGCTAGGTGGCTGGTCAAAACTGAGAGTTTTGTAAGTTTAAAATACACACCAGACATCAAAGAATTAGTATGAGAAAAAAAGAAAGATAAATTTTTTAGATGTATTAGGGTACATTAAAACATTATTAAAATTGCTTTATCTCTTTACTTTTTAATGTGCCTGTAGACACAATTTAAATGACATATGTAGCTTGGATCATATTTCTGTCAGGCAGCACTGTTTCAGGCCAAACACATGGCTGAGTACGGAATGTCTTTTCGGCATCCGTCCTGAGGATTTTGTTTATTTCTTTTACCCTGTTAAATACAGCCACTCTGCTGTCACCCCTTACATTTCTGCCTTTATATCTGAGTCCGTGAGTGTTGCAGCTGCATGAATTGAATGGCAGCATAGCCTTCCTGCTATGCGTTTTCCGTAGGAAGCATTTTTACTTTATTCATTCAGAGGTCATTAATTAGACAATTATTAATTGAGAACGTTTGCAGGAAGTATTGTGGGGCTCAAAAGGTGATTCAACTAGTGGTTCCTGCTCTCTGGAATTCACAGTGTGGTGAGCAAGATTAAACATACAGCACTGTAAGTGGTGGAAAATAGGTTATGATAAACATCAACAGTCATTGTTGCAATATTTTGTGACTCCGGAGGAAGAAAAGCTTCCTAGCTAAAAGTGGATCTTGAGGAGGGCCTTCAAGTATGGGGAAGGTTTCAAAAGGCAGACATGTGGTATAGGAATCAAGATGTATTCGAGGAACAGAAACAAAGTAATTGATGGTAAAGGAAAACTTTCTCTGTTCATAACACATCTGACCCCATATGTATGGGTTTTCCACACCAAACAATTCTCTTTGGATACCAACTGGGTAGCCTACAAGTCACTTCAGTTCTAACAGTAACTCCCCAGAGCTGGCACAGACCCCATAGATAAAGGGCTCAGTCCCACAAGACTGCGCTCCCTCAGACACTAATAGCAAGTAGTGGGTCTCCAGGTTCAACGCTTCTGACTTTGCTACAAATCAGGGCTTTCCAAGACCCCCTCCTCAGGTTTGATAATTTGCTAGAATGGCTTTACAAATCTCAGGAAACACTTACTTAGGTTTACTGGTTTATGGTAAAGGGTACAGGTGAGCAGTCAGAGGAAGAGGTATGTATGGTGAAGTCTGGAAGTGTCCCGAACACAGGAGCTCCTGTCCTTGTGGAGTCATGTCACCCTCCTGGCACATGGATGTGTTCACCAACCCGGAAGCTCTCTGATGAACCTTGTCACTGAGGGGATTTTTTTTTTTTTAACATCTTTATTAGAGTATAATTGCTTTACAATGTTGTCTAAGTTTCAGCTGTATAACAAAGTGAGTCACCTATATGCATATGTATATCCCCATATCCCCTCCCTCTTGTCTCCCTCGCACCCTCCCTATCCCACCCCTCTAGGTGGGCGCAAAGCACCGAGCTGATCTCCCTGTGCAATGCAGCTGCTTCCCACTAGCTATCTGTTTTACATTTGGTAGTGTATATATGTCAATGTTACTCTCTCACTTCATCCCAGCTTACCCTTCCCCCACCCTGTGTCCTGAATTCCATTCTCTACATCTCTGTCTTTATTCCTATCCTGCCCCTATGTTCATCAGAACCTTTTTTTTTAGATTCCACGTATATGTATTAGCATACGGTATTTGTTTTTCTCTTTCTGACTTACTTCACTCTGTATGACAGACTCTAGGTCCATCCACCTCCCTACAAATAACTCAATTTCATTTCTTTTTATGGCTGAGTAATATTCCATTGTATATGTGTGCCACATCTTCTTTATCCATTCATCTGTGGATGGACACTTAGGTTGCTTCCATGTCCTGGCTATTGTAAATTCACTGAGGGAATTTTAGGGAGGCATGATCGATTATTAACTCAGTCTCCAAGCCCTCTCCCATTCCTAGAGATGGTGGGAGTGAGGCTGAAAGTTCTAGGTTTCTAGTCGAGACTTGTCTTTCTGGCAGCTGGCCCCCATCCTGAAGTTATCTACAGTTCCGCCATAAGTCGCCTTATTTAGAACAAAAGAGGCTTCTGTCACCTGGGAGTTTCCAAGGTGATAAAGCTCCTAAATGGAGCTCAGTGTCAGGAATAAAAGACTTCCTATCACTCACAAAAGTCCAAGAGCTTTAGGTGCTCTGTGTCAGGAACCAAACATATATTTCTCATAACATCACAGATGTCTTGGGAAGTGCAAATTTTGGTAGAGTACAGATCATCCCCAGCAGTGAACCCTGTCACCCTTTACTGTTTGATCTGACTGCACAATAAGTGTTTGCAACCCCTGGGCCACCTCAGGTGCTTCTGTGACCTGGGGCCTTGGAGTCAGCACAGCCTCCTCTAGGTGCTGGACCACCAGGCCTGGTCCAGCAGAGGGTGGTAGGCAGATGAGGTGAGGCCTTGGTCTGGAAGTTCTGAACCAGACCCAGAGATTGCTCGTAGTAGGTGATATCAGGGTGACTCAAATTCGATCTGGGTTTAATTTTTTTTTCCTTCTTAATGAACAACATTAATCATTTATTGGAGACAATCTAGGATCATACAGTATATGCTTAGACATCTGCATCTGATCGTTTGGTCTGTTTTTGTCAAAGAAGAAATAGTCTGTGTGTGAAAACATCCAAATTACCTTTTGCATATGCTGTTGGAAGTTATTTGGGTGGCTAGTTTTTCTGAGGAGAAGTAACCAGGTCATGAAATAACCATGAAAGTAATGCCACAGACTGTGCATTTGTGACACCACCACCCTTTCCCCTCAGCAATCAGTGAAGCAGATTTTAAAGCTGAATAATAAAGGATTAAACTTGGAAGGAATGGAGTATTTGAAAGAGTCGGAACTGGGTTAGTGCTAAATGGAAGCTCTATGCTCTGTCAAAATATTGGGGATTTGGGGGAACTAGTTCCTATTTTCAAGTTTTTGAAACTCTGGATGGTTTTCAGAGCACTTTTTGGGGGGTGCCTTTTCCCATGGGACTGTTTATATTCATAACTTTCAATCCATTCAATGGATGATCAAGCCTCGTTATTTCTTCCTTTAACAGCTCTCATATTTATATATTTCTTCCTGCAGTAGTTGGGGGTCTTTCAGCTGAAAGTGACAGGAGCTCAAACTAAATGAGCCATAAGATAAATGTGTTAGAAGGACTCTCGGAAGCATCAAAGAACCCAAGGGCAGGAGGTGGCTGGCGTTCCAATACAAGTACATCTTCCTGTCTCCCCATCTCCTTCTCTGTCCCCATGTGTGTCCCCTTCGTTTCTTTCTCTCTCACTGCAGACCAGCTCTGTCTGCTTTTCTGGTCCACATGGTTAGAAACATGTCCTCGACATGTCCCAGATTTTATAGCATTAAGATTTTACAGTCATTCAAGAAAGACTGGTTTGACTTTCTTAGTCCCAAATCCAGAAGTCCCATCAGGCACACACTTGAGACCGGTTAACTGTGGTCAAGGGATTGTGGGACTGTGAGTGGTCCAGCCTGAGCCCCTACGTGTGTCTTCCCTGCCTTCCCCTCCCCCACCCCCAAGAAATCATATGTATAACGTGTGAATTTATATGCCATATAAAAATATAGCAACGACCCATGGGAACCAAATGGCTGGAGTGCAGGTTAGTATAATTCTCCAAAGAAAAGGTGCTGTTTCCAGAATAAATGAGGAATGGGATTCTGGACTAAAGAAAAGAGTGCCTATATTCACTACAGCTCCTCTCTGCCCCTACTGAGCCTGGGTATTAGAAGCTTTCACCTCCATCATAATGATTTGCTTACTGGACTCTTTTTCTCCTGTTTTACACCAGTTCAGTCCATCTTCCATGTCGCTGCCCCTGTGATCATTGCAAAGTGAGAATGTGATCCTGTCATTTGCCAACAAGCTAAAGTCCAGCCTTCTTAATAATAAAGCACATAAAGTCATACATGCACTGACCTCAGCCTGTGCCCCCGTTTTTCTCTTTCTTCCCCTCCCAGCTGCTCTTTGCACACTACTCCCGTCACACCCAGCTCCCTACCTCTGTTGCTTGGCTAGCTCCGCTTTTACCTGGACTGCTTTTCCTACTTGTCTTCTCAGTAATTGTCTTTCAGAATTCAGCTCAGGCTTTGCCTCCTCTGGAAACCTTTCCTGATCCTCGCCCCCCCCTCCCCCCGCCCCAGCCCTGCAGTGTAATTATTCCATCTTTGTATTCCTGCCAAACCCTGTACAGTCAGCTGTCTGTGTCCACGGGTCCCACAGCCACAGATTCAGCCAACTGCAGATTGAAATTTTCAGGGCAAAAAAAAAAAAAATTCCAAGGAGTTCCAAAAAGCAAAACTTGAATTTGTCACACTCCAGCAACTGTTTACATAGCATTTATATTGCATTAGGTTTTGTAAGTAATCCAGAGATGATTTACAGTATATGGGAAGATGTGTATGGCTTGTATGCAAACACTACAACATTTTATGTAAGGGACTTGAGCATCCTTGGATTTTGGTATCCATGGCCGTCCTAGAACCAATCGCCCAGGGGTATCGAGGGAGAACTATTCTGCGTATTGTACTCTTTCCTTTTCCTGGTTACTTTCCTCTAATAGAATCTGAGAGCCTGATAACTAGTTGGCTTTTATTTCTGTCCCAATTAGCTCATAATACATACTCAGTAAATGCCTATTAAATGCATGCAAAGGTAAATTAATTCTTTGAAGAAACACTGCTTCATGAGCCCTTAGAAATTTGAGCTGCCATGTAGAACAGTACTTTCCATGACATAGTTGTTTCCTACAGCTGTGAGGTCCCTGGGATCAGGACCCATGCCTCATTGCTGGTAGATGTGCAACAGATGCTGTCAGCTTGCTTTGAGTCTTTAAGATGCTTGACATCTTTACAGTTGGGCAATATTGACATTATTTGGTGTGCATATATAGGCAACTGTAAAGGAAATGATTGATCACCTTGCAAAAGGATAGCAGTTACTTGACAACTTATTGTGAAGTTGGTGTCCATCAATAGAACTCACCAGTAATAAGAGTGATCATTCTGGCTGGTGTCCCTTCTTTGATGCCCAGGAGCAGATATGCTCAAATACAGGCTGGAGTTAGCACTGGCAGAGATGTTTTTGCAAATAGCAGTGATGAAGACAGTAATGATCACAGAGGCTCTCCTTTCAATTTCAGTCCCGCTTCTCCAAGTTGAATGAAGCTTAACTCTTCTTCTTTTGTGACGCTTCACATCTCTGATATTAGGAGAAAGAGACGAAAAAGGAAAAAATGTTGAAACTTGGCGTTAAAAGGAAAATTTTGACGTGACGTGAGATGTAGGACTTTAATTCTTTTTGGTCTGGTTCAGTTCTCATAATACAGTGTGGGGACACATGACCACAGTTGGCATATGTCTTTCATGTTAATTGTACTCTTTCAAATGGACAAAATTGAAAAGTAACCACCAACAAGACATTGGCTCGCTGATATTTATAAAACCAGAGAAATAGGGTTTGTGGAGAGATCTCAGGCGCAGTTTCCAAAATCAGTAGTGGCCTGAACAGGCAGTTAGTTGCAGCTGAGTCTGCAGATGTGAACAGTGGATGAATTGTATCCAGAGAAGAGGATGACAGGGTAGCATGAGTGCAGAGAGACACACTCCTTCATGCAAAGCAAAGCCAGCCCACATAGAGTGGACTTTTCTCCCCCACGGGAAGCCCTTTTGATTCTGGATTTGGGGGCTAGGAAGTACACAGTGTGTTTTGTATTGATCCTTTTGACACAGAACTCAGTGAACTATAGCAACTCTCTTGTCATGGCCATATGAACCTTTTCGCCTTTTCATTTTTCTTTCTTCATTTGATTCAGCAAATACTGAGCATGTATCTACTGTGTCTATGCCTGTAATGATTAAAGAAATGAATTAGCACAGGCCCTGGCTCAGGAAACCTCCCAGCTTGAGCAGACTGTAACACACTTAGGATGGTGCCTGGTACATAATAAACACTCTATAAATGGCAGCTGTACTGTTAACTGGGGAGAGGACCCCCTCAGTAGATACCATCAAAACTGATAACAGTAGCTGCCGCATACTGAGTTTTACTGTGCACCAAGCATCGTATCAGTAGACACTTTGCTAAAATGCTCACAGTTCTAATTTAATATAAAATTTGTGGTTACTTATGTAGATTGTGTATTCGAGAGGAGAAGCTATCGACTGAGGCAGCACAGAGGAGGGAAGTCAAGGAAGCATTGGAGGAGGTGACATTTAGGCAGGTCTTGAAGAATGGCCAATGAGGTGAAGAGAAGCAGGGGACTGCAGGAAGGGGAGACTTTCTTTGACTTCTACATTTTCTTTTCTTTTTTCCCCCGGACTTCCCACCAGAGGATTTCTTGGTCATTGGTGGAAGCTCTCAGAGCTGAGGAGATGGTTGACTCTTGGCATAATATGTAGGTGAATAGGGGAGCTTGCTCCTGTCTTTTGGGAAAGGGGTGGGAATCCAGTAAACACACAAATAATGTCTGTACGGTGACACCTGTCTTGTCACTTCCACAGTTGAGTGGAAACAGACTTTGACCAAGGACTGTTGTGTTATCTACTACCCTGCAGCACTGTGGGAGGATTCACACTCACCCGTGTGGGCTATTTTAAGCAGCCATCGTGTGGGATAACACAGATTTACAAGGTTGTTTCAGTGAACGGTCATTCACCATGACGTTGCTTTAAAAAGTAAATTCTCAGAGTATTTTTGTTTGGTGGAATTATGGGCAATAAAACCATTAGGAAAACCAAGGTCTTGACCTCTCAGAATTAATTATATAGAACAAAGGGAGTCTCTCTATCTCTCATACACATACACACACAATCTGGTCAGATAGATATGAAATTCAGAGTAAGAAGTAGTGTCCTTAAGAAAGGTTTCATAAGGGAGTGACATGTGAGATGATGCTGAAATGGTTTAATAAGGAGAAATTTGAAAGGGAGTAGTCTTTGACTCACTTGGCAAAATCTCTGATGTGTATGTTTGTAGATATTTCTTTGCCTAAAATTAAATTATCTTGAGAAAAGTATTGGGTTAATGACTTTCTGCCTGGAGAGGAGTTGAAGGGTATGAAAATGATTTTGGGAAAAAAAATGTGCTTTTTAATTTTCAAGAATAATTCTTTTATGCTTTCTCTTTGTGACTAGACCAAAAGTGACTAGAGGACAAAAATGCATGCCTAATGCATATTTGAGTTCCCTGTAGTACCTAAAACTGAGAGAGGGTGGCAACTAGGTATTGGTTGAATGCTTTCTGGATGAAATGTTTTATAACTGGAGAACATGTTAGTGAAAGTGTGCAAGTAGAAAGGACGAATGAAAGGATACAGAGGTAATGCAGTTGAAAGTACCTTTACATTTGGTTTTTATGGATCAGGAAAATGATTACAGATCACATTTCTTAGAACACCAATGCCCTCTTATTCTTCAGGGAATACAGAAGATGCTTTCTTTCTTTCCTTTTTAAAAAGGGCAAGGTGAATTTTGCTGAAATGCCAATGAGATGGGACTTTTCGATAAGGGTGGACTTTCTCTGTGCTGCATCCTGCTCCTAAGTCCTGAGGCTTGTTTACCTCTGAGTGTATATCACCCAGCACACTTGCCTTATTAAAAACAGCTTGTGATAACTTTACAGGATGTTCAGCAGTTCAGAGATGCAAAGCTAACATTTTTAAGAGTGTGTGGAAGGTGGGACAGATATGTACAGCAAGCTGCAAGGAATTAAATGCTGGTCTGAATTTTACAAGTTGGAAACTGAGAGAAAGGAATGGGATTCTGAGAAGGTGGAGTCACATTTTATTGAAAACAGTGAAGACAATGACTTTCAGATTTTAAAAACAACTGGGGAGCATCTGTACCTTTGGCTCTTTTTCTAGTTGAAGGATCTTAGAAGCTGTGGGTCTCTTTACAAAAAAAGTTCTCACGATGTTGATTGGCATTGATGAAATATGAAAAATACTTGGTTTCCAAATTTGATTTATTTTTTTGCTCAGTTGTATGCATTAAGAAGTCCCCTGCCCCCACCCTTGCCCTTTGCAGGTCTGCGGGACTAAGTGTCGCGGCGGTGCACTCGTGGCAAGAATCGGAGGAGCAAGAGACAGCGAGGATAGGCTCAGGACCCAAGTCCCTCAGATTCCCCTCAGTTGTTGGAAGTAGCATCCAAACTGAGTGTCAAAAGCCACTCCATTCCTCTGCTGTGGTGAGCCACCTCCACCCTCCATCATTACAGATTTCTCTAGACACCTCAATGTCCCAGATTGTCTCCTATAGAGGTGTGCATAAAGATCCTCTACCTGACTTAGAATTGTACTAGCTTAGCAAAACTTGGATGTCTATTGAAGAAACTTAAAAAGTAGAGGAAAGGGTCACCTTTGTGACCAGAGCCAACATTGCAGCTTGAACATCACTGAGGTGGAAGCCTGGGACAGAGAAACAGGGTTAACCTTGATTAATGGTGGAACAAATTTTGGACCTGTTGAGATTGAGAAGAGTGATTCCTTTGAGATCCTGAAGGGTGAGATCAAAGCCACCTGTCTGCCAGACAGGACACTGGACACTGTATCAAGAGAGACAGGAGACCTCCCTATTCATGTCTGACCCTACAGTACCAGCCAGGAGATCTCCCTGGGTCCCAGAGGCAGAACGCACCTCAAAACTCTGGGATGACGTTGGATATTCCACAGGCCGGGTGTCGGGCCTCTGCCTCTGAGGTGGGAGAGCTGAGTTCAGGACATTGGTCCACCAGAGACCTCCCGGCTCCACGTAGTATCACACAGTGAAATCTTTCCCAGAGATCCCCATCTCAACACTAAGACCCAGCTCCACTCAACGACCAGCAAGCTACAGTGCTGGACACCCTGTGCCAAATAACTAGCAAGACAGGAACACAACCCCACCCATTAGCACAGAGGCTACTTAAAATCATAATAAGGTCACAGACACCCCAAAACACACCATCGGATGTGGTCCTGCCCACCAGAAAGATCCAGCCTCATCCACCAGAACACAGGCACCAGTACCCTCCACCAGGAAGCCCACAAAACCCACTGAACCAACCTTACCCACTGGGGTCAGACACCAAAAACAGTGGGAACTACGAACCTGCAGCCTGTGAAAAGGAGACCCCAAACACAGTAAGTTAAGCAAAATGAGAAGACAAACACACAGCAGATGAAGGAGCAAGGTAAAAACCCAGTAGACCAAACAAATGAAGAGGAAATAGGCAGTCTACCTGAAAAAGAATTTAGAATATAATAGTAACGATGATCCAAAATCTTGGAGATGGAATGGAGAAAATACAAGAAATGTTTAACAAGGACCTAGAAGAACTAAAGAGCAAACAAACAGTGATGAACACCACAATAAATGAAATTTAAAATTCTCTAGAAGGGATCAATAGCAGAATAACTGAGAGAACAGATAAGTGACCTGGAAGATAAAATAGTGGAAATAACTACTGCAGAGCAGAATAAAGAAAAAAGAATGAAAAGAATTGAGGACAGTCTGAGAGACCTCTGGGACATTAAACGCACCAACATTCGAATTATATGGGTGCCAAAAGAAGAAGAGAAAAAGAAAGGGACTGAGAAAATATTTGAAGAGATTATAGTTGAAAACTTCCCTAATATGAGAAAGGAAATAGTTAATCAAGTCCAGGAAGCACAGAGAGTCCCATACAGGATAAATCCAAGGAGAAACACACCAAGACACATATTAATCAAACTATCAAAAATTAAATACAAAGAAAAAATATTAAAAGCAGCAAGAGAAAAACAACAAATAACATACAGGGAAATCCCCATAAGGTTAATAGCTGATCTTTCAGCAGAAACTCTGCAAGCCAGAAGGGAGTGGCAAGACATATTTAAAGTGATGAAAGGGAAAAACCTACAACCAAGATTACTCTACCCAGCAAGGATCTCATTCAGATTCGACGGAAAACTTAAAACCTTGGCAGACAAGCAAAAGCTAAGAGGATTCAGCACCACCAAACTAGCTTTACAACAAATGCTAAAGGAACTTCTCTAGGCAGAAAACACAAGAAGAAAAAGACGTACAATAACAAACCCAAAACAATTAAGAAAAGGGTAATAGGAACATACATATTGATAATTACCTTAAATGTAAATGGATTAAATACTCCCACCAAAAGACATAGACTGGCTAAATGGACACAAAAACAAGACCCATATATATGCTGTCTACTAGAGACCCACTTCAGACCGAGGGACACATACAGACTGAAAGTAAGGGGATGGAAGAAGATATTCCATGCAAATGGAAATCAAAAAAAAAGCTGGAGTAGCAATTCTCATATCAGACAAAATAGACTTTAAAATAAAGACTAGGGGCTTCCCTGGTGGCGCAGTGGTTGAGAGTCCGCCTGCCGATGCAGGGGACACCGGTTCGTGCCCCGGTCCGGGAGGATCCCACATGCCGCGGAGCGGCTGGGCCCGTGAGCCATGGCCGCGGAGCCTGCGCGTCCGGAGCCTGTGCTCCGCAACGGGAGAGGCCACAACAGTGAGAGGCCTGCGCACCGCAAAAAATTTAAAAAAAAATTAAAAAAATTAAAAAAAAAAATAAAGACTATTACAAGAGACAAAGAAGGACTCTACATGATGGTCAAGGGATCCATTCAAGAAGAAGATGATAACAATTGTAAATCTTTATGCACCCAACATAGGAGCACCTCAATACATAAGGCAAATGCTAACAGCCATAAAAGGGGAAATCGACAGTAACACAATCATAGTAAGGGACTTTAACACCCCACTTTCACCAATGGACAGATCATCCACAATAAAAATAAGGAAACACAAGCCTTAAATGATACATTAAACAAGATGGACTTAATTGGTATTTATAGGACAGTCCATCCAAAAACAACAGAATACACTTTCTTCTCAAGTGCTCATGGAACATTCTCCAGGATCGATCATATCTTGGGTCACAAGTCAAGCCTTGGTAAATTTAAGAAAACTGAAATTGTATCAAGTATCTTTTCCGACCACAACGCTATGAGACTAGATATCAATTATCGGAAAAAAACTGTAAAAAATACAAACACATGGAGGCTAAACAGTACACTACTAAGTAACCAAGAGATCACTGAAGAAATCAAACAGGAAATCAAAAAATATCTAGAAACAAATGACAAGGAAAACACGATGACCCAAAACCTATGGGATGTAGCCAGAGCAGTTCTAAGAGGGAAGTTTATAGGAATACAGTCGTACCTCAAGAAACAAGAAAAAGCTCAAATAAACAACCTAACCTTACACCTAAAGGAATTAGAGAGAGAAGAACAAAAAACCCCGAAAGTTAGCAGAAGGAAAGAAGTCATAAAGACCAGATCAGAAATAAATGAAAAAGAAATGAAGGAAACGATAGCAAAAATCAATAAAACTAAAAGCTGGTTCTTTGAGAAGATAAACAAAATTGATAAACCATTAGCCAGACTCATGAAGAAAAAAAGAGAGAAGACTCAAATCAATAGAATTAGAAATGAAAAAGGAGAAGTAACAACTGGCACTGTAGAAATACAAAGGATCATGAGAGATTACTACAAGCAACTATATGCCAATAAAGTGGACAACCTGGAAGAAGTGGACAAATTCTTAGAAAAGCACAACCTTCCGAGACTGAACCAGGAAGAAATAGAAAATATGAACAGACCAATCACAAGCACTGAAATTGAAACTGTGATTAAAAATCTTCCAACAAACAAAAGCCCAGGACCAGATGGCTTCACAGGCAAATTCTATCAAACATTTAGAGAAGAGCTAACACCTATCCTTCTCAAACTCTTCCAAAATATAGCAGAGGGAGGAACACTCCCCAACTCATTCTACGAGATCAGCATCCCCCTGATACCAAAACCAGACAAAGATGTCACAAAGAAAGAAAACTACGGGCCAATATCACTGATGAGCATAGATGCAAAATTCCTCAACAAAGTACTAGCAAACAGAATCCAACAGCATGTTAAAAGGATCCTACACCATGATCAAGTGTGGTTTATCCCAGGAATGCAAGGATTCTTCAATATATGCAAATCAATCAATGTGATACACCATATTACCAGATTGAAGGATAAAAACCACATGATTATCTGAATGGATGCAGAAAAAGCTTTCAACAAAATTCAACACCCATTAATGATAAACACCCTCCAGAAAATAGGCATAGAGGGAACCTACCTCAACATAATAAAGGCCATATATGACAAACCCACAGCCAACATCGTTCTCAATGGTGAAAAACTGAAACCATTTCCACTGAGATCAGGAGTAAGACAAGGTTGCCCACTCTCCCCACTGTTATTCCACATGGTTTTGCAAGTTTTAGCCACAGCAGTCAGAGAAGGAAAAGAAATAAAAGGAATCCAAGTCGGAAAAGAAGCAGTAAAGCTATCACTGTTTGCAGATGACATAATTGTATATGTAGAGAATCCTAAAGGCTCTACCAGGAAACTACTAGAGCTAATCAATGAATTTGGTAAAGTAGCAGGATACAAAATTAATGCACAGAAATCTCTGGCATTCCTATACACTAATGATGAAAAATCTGAAAGAGAAATTAAGGAAACACTGCTATTTACCACTTCAGCAAAAGAATAAAATGCCTAAGAATAAACCTACCTAAGGAGACAAAAGACTTGTATGTAGAAAACTATAAGACACTAATGAAAGCAATTAAAGATGATACAAATGGATAGAGAAATATACCATGTTCTTGGATTGGAAGAATCAACATTATGAAAATGACTATACTACCCAAAGCAGTATACAGATTCAATGCAATCCCTATCAAACTATGAATGGCATTTTTCGCAGAACTAGAACAAAAAATTCCACAATTTGTTTAGAGGCACAAAAGACCCAAATAGCCAAAGCAATCTTGAGAAAGAAAAATGGAGCTGGAGGAATCAGGCTCCCTGACTTCAGACTATACTACAAAGCTACAATAATCAAGACAGTCTGGTACTGGCACAAAAACAGAAAGATAGATCAGTGGAACAGGATAGAAAGCACAGAGATAAACCCACGGACATATGGTCACCTTATTTTTGATAAAGGAGGCAAGAATATACAGCGGAGAAAAGACAGCCTCTTCAATAAGTGGTGCTGGGAAAACTGGATAGCTACATGTAAAAGAATGAAATTAGAACACTCCCTAACACCATACACAAAAATAAAGTCAAAATGGATTAAAGATCTAAATGTAAGGCCAGACACTATAAAACTCTTAGAGGAAAACATAGGCAGAACATTCTATGACATAAATCACAGCAAGATCCTTTCTGACACACCTCCTAGAGAAATGGAAATAACAAATATCAACAAATGAGACCTAATGAAACTTAAAAGCTTTTGCACAACAAAGGAAAACATAAACAAGACGAAAAGACAACCCTCAGAATGGGAGAAAATATTTGCAAATGAAGCAACTGACAAAGGATTAATCTCCAAAATTTACAAGCAGCTCATGCAGCTCAAAAAAACAAACAATCCAAAAATGGGCAGCAGACCTAAATAGACATTTCTCCCAAGAAGATATACAGACTGCCAACAGACACACATGAAAGAATCCTCAACATCGCTAATCATTAGAGAAGTGCAAATCAAAGCTACAGTCTCTCCTCACACCAGTCAGAATGTCCATCATCAAGGAATCTACGAACAATAAAAATTGGAGAGGGTGTGGAGAAAAGGCAACCCTCTTGCACTGTTGGTGGGAATGTAAATTGATACAGCCACTGTGGAGAGCAGTATGGAGGTCCCTTAGTGAAAATAGAACTACCATACGACCCAGCAATCCCACTACTGGGCATATACCCTGAGAAAACCATAATTCAAAAGGAGTCATGTACCACAATGTTCACTGCAGCTCTATTTACGATAGCCAGGACATGGAAGCAACCTAAGTGTCCATCCACAGATAAATGGATAAAGAAGATGTGGCACATATATACAATGGAATATTACTCAGCCATAGAAAGAAACGAAATTGAGTTCTTTGTAGTGAGGTGGATGGACCTACAGTCTGTCATACAGAGTGAAGTAAGTCAGAAAGAGAAAAACAAATACCGTATCGTAACACATATAATTGGAATCTAAAAAAACCAAAATGGTTCTGATGAACCTAGGGCCAGGACAGGAATAAAGATGCAGACGTAGAGAATGGATTTGAGGACACGGGGAGGCGCAAGTGTAAGCTGGGACGAAGTGAGAGAGTGGCATGGACTTATATGTACTACCAAGTGTAAAATAGATAGCTAGTGGGAAGCATTCGCATAGCACAGGGAGATCAGCTCAGTGCTTTGTGACCCCCAGAGGGGTGGGATAGGGAGGGGGGAGAGTGACGCAAGAGTATATGTATAGCTGATTCACTTTGTTATACAGCAGAAACTAACACACCATTGTAAAGCAATGATACTCCAATAAAGATGTGTAAAGAAAAAAAAAAGAAGTCCCCCGTCTGCCATAGTCTAATTAAGATACTAGTGACTTCATAATGAATAGGTGAAGTAAACATTTAGGAATTCTAATGAAATTAGAATTCTTGAGTAAATATATTTCTCTAGTATAATGTGCTGTCTTTGAAGAAAATTATTTGAAGTGGTTATAGTTTCTAAAGAATAACTCAAGAAAATGGTTTTGTTATCTCTTTTGAAATGTCAATCATTTTGTATTAGAAAATAAGAAAATGATGTCCTCTTTTGTTACAAATCTTTGTGATTAAATTATAATTAAATTTTTAGCCACGAAAAGAAAGATAATAGTTTGTGAATACTAGTTTGTTTATAGCACTAAGAAGATTGCAAGGGAAATGATTGGGCTACCTAGGACAAAGAAATGATTTTAAACATCTTTAACACTGTTTTCATAACAGTCATACCAAATAATTATTCTAGCAACAGATAATTGTTCTAATTCTGTGCAAACTACAAATTATACTTGATGTGGCCATTCTTATTTATCCACATGAACCCTGCAATGATGGTGCTGAAGAGGACTCATCTAGTGACCAAAACTGTATTTGACCCTTGAAGGAATCAAGTTCCCCGAAAATGTGCATCTGAAAGTAATGCAACACTAAAAATCTGTCTTGCAGTTTGAACTTCTGCGTCTTCGTAACAGTTTATCATGTTCATTCCGTGTTCTTATCTGCATTCCAACTTCTTCTCCTGGTATTATGTTTATTTATTGAAAAAATATTACATACAGTGGCTGCTCTATATGAGGTACCGACCCAGGCACTAGCATGAGACAAAGCCCCTGCCCCCAACGGGTTCACCTTTGAGTGGAGGTGAGACCCACACCAGTTGAACTAAGCCATAAAACAGGAGCACATGTGAACTAGTGCCACGGGAGCTATAGAGTGCTGTGGAATTTCATAGGGGGAGGGGGGATCACTGGTAACCTGCATTAAATAAAAAAATGATAACAAGAATCTTTTCAGTTGCTTTGAGTTTTTAGGGAAATCCTTCAGATTTCTGGCCTTCACCTTTCTTACTGATAAATGTTGAGTAAAAGCATAACCTGTACTCCATGACTGGTTTGAGGGAGATGACCATTCTAAAATGCTTGTGATCAAAGGTTTTGAAATTCGAGACATAATTCAGTTCAGGGAGAGGCCAGTTTTTGGCAAGAAAAGAACAATTATGTCTGCCAGTACTATCAGGGCCCTTTCTCCTCTGCAGTGTTTTAACATTTGTCTGAATTTGGGAGGGTGAATGCATAAATGAAAAATTGTTATCTTCCTTTTTATGAGCAAAAACAACTTTAGACTATTAACCGTCTGTTAGAAATGAAAGTTGGCACAGAATTTGGAATGATTATTACTAAGGGTAGACCCCCCAGTTTTGGGGTGGATTTCATTTTATTTCAAGTAACATTACTGTGAATGTAAATCTCTAGCTTTCTAACCTTGTATGCAAAATAGCAAGCTGTTAAATACAAGTTTTAGGTAGGTATGAAAAATTAACATACAGGAAATAAATTATTATTTCACTGTATGTAGCAACTACTAAGAGGAGTTCATTGAGACTTTAGAGGGAAACAATGAACATACCTCGAAATTGGAAAGTAGCCTCTGTTGGCCATTTAAAGTAAGGAAAGTTGATTTAGGTCAAAAGGAAAGGAAAATGTCCTGGGATTGAAAGTTAAGTGTTATAAGATGCCATTAAAGGGAGGTTGTAGAATCTCCTTTTCTGGAAATGTTTAAAAACAAGAGAGATCTTCATCTCTCAGAAGTGTTGGAAGTTCAGTCCTGCCTTGAGGCAGGAAGATTAACTGGATTACGCCTGTGTGGTCTCTCAAGTCTTTGGAAGAGCCCTTGAATGCAGTAAATATTTCACACTCTGTTGGCTGAAACTATTGTTTCATAGCTGTTCGTTTTAACCTTGGTTGTCATAAGACCAGAGTGAATGTTTGTATAAATAACAAAACTGAATTCGGATTTGACATTGATGATGTAAGTTGTGTGTGTACCTGAATCAGTTTTAAAAGCATCAAAGTACATGTAGTGCTGAAACTATTCAGAGCATAATTTAGTCTTTTGATGATGTGGAAAGTCCCTTCTTTCTTGCAAGTTCTCAATGACAGTAATCATTTAATAAATAATTACAAAGCAACTACTATGGACATTGCAGGATACAAATATGAATTAGGTATGGTTCCTGCTTTTAAGGATCTTTGTCTACCAGGGGAGATAAAACATAGGCACACATCATATACATGATAAGTGAGAAATAAAATAATTGAGATAGGAGTCACACCAAAAAAGAATTAAACAGTGTTGTGAGAGTTCAGAGAAGAGAAAGCAAATCCCTTTTGGTTTAACCAAGGAATACTTCCTGGAAGAAAAATATATTGAACTGGGCCTTAAGGAGTATGAAGCATTCTGAAGGGTGGAAATAAAGAAAATGACAGAGGTGGAATTGTACTTAGCAACTTCAAGGTACGGAAGGGTTTATTTGCTGGAGGACTTTTCAGAGACTTTAATATTGAGAATTGCATAGAAGATCTTAAGCAGGGTAAAATATCTACCATTTCTGGATGATGTAATCTTTATTTCATGGACTGTCTCATGAAGCTGCTGTTCCTTGGTGCGCACTTTGGGGAACGTTGCCCGACGCATTTGCTAATGATGGCTGGAACATGAGTGGTGGTCACATGCTTGGAAAACATTGATTAGATTTGTGTCCTTATGGAGGCAGCATCAGCCATTCCTAGCACATAGCAGGCATTCAGTAACTACTGCAGAGAACTAAAGCATGCAAGAGTTAATTATTGATGTTCTTTTTAAATCTTATTCAATTTTTTTTTTTTTTTTTTTTTTTTTTTTTTTGTGGAGGGGGGCCGCTCACTGTTGTGGCCTCTCCCGTTGCGGGGCACAGGCTCCGGACGCGCAGGCTCAGCGGCCATGGCTCACGGGCCCAGCCGCTCCGCGGCATGTGGGATCTTCCTGGACCGGGGCACGAACCCGTGTTCCCTGCATTGGCAGGTGGATTCTCAACCACTGCGCCACCAGGGAAGCCCCCGAATGATTGATTTATTAACAATACTTGGCCCAAGACTGGGAGTCCAAGATTTCCGGGAACGTGGGGAGTTTTGACAAAGTTTTGGCTATGCTAGAAATGGTAGCATCATGGAAAGTTAGAAGGAACTGGTTTAAATGAAAGTTGATCACTTTAGTGTTTTTTGTGAAGCCATGGAAGGTCTGGCTGGAGAGTTTCAGCAGATGCTGGAACCATAGACTTGGGAGAGAAGCCATTATTCTTTCTCACTAAATGTATCATTTAAAAAAATTTGGCTAAGATGTCTCCTTGTTTGAATTATGGATAAGTAGCAATTTCTATATGCAACTTAGTCTAATACAAGAAAATAACCATCAGTTTAGTCTGAAAGAAACTTCAGGGTTAATAAAGCATCAAACCTATGGTGTTTTTTCGCTTTTTTGTTTTTTTTTTTAATAAGACAGTAGCAGGCACCCTCATCTTCATCAGTGAATTTTTTTTCAGTCTGATTTACTCATGGAAGTTAATTAATTTTTAAGTTTAATGTTTTGTTCTTTCATTCAGGTATTTGCGTTTGATTATTGCTTTTGGTCCATGGATGAATCTAACACTACAAAATATGCTGGTAAGTTGGCTCTCTCTCTGCACTTGACGGTTGGGCCTCTGGCCTCTTCTTCCGTTATGTCTGTTTTCTTTAATTATTCTGGAGCTCTGTTTTTCCCATAAAATTCGCACTCATTCTTTCCAATTCTGGCACGTGGGCTTTGAAGTCAGTAAGATTCGGTTTTAGGATCTGGTTCAGCCATTTACTTGCTGAGAAGCCTCGGACAGGTTTTTTCCCAAACTCATTAAGCTTCAGGTTCTTTACCTGTAAGGGGGTTATGAAGTGTCCTCAGAGGTGTTCCAAGGATTAGAGATAACGAGGAACCACCTCAAGCCGTCAGTGGAAGCTGTTGTGGTTCTTACACGAAGAGGAGGTTTAATGTGCCGTGCCTTTCCTTGCCTCTAACTTTGAGGGAAGGCACTGCTCCGCTTAAGCAAGCAAAGCACAGATGCTGTTGGTTTCCAGGGCCCCCTCGCATCCTGCGTGTTCTAAAGTAGTCAGTGGTGATATGAACTAAAACTGTGCATTCCTCAGGGAAACATTGCCTCAAGGCCCCACATTTTGCTGTTGTTCCTTCCTTGAGGCATTTTATCCCTACTCCATTAAATACAGAAGACTACTAATTTTATTTGTGATCATAGGTGAATCTTCACCTTTCCTAGGAGTTAAAATTACTTTAGCTCAAGAGGGAAGCATTTGTTTTAGTGGAGGAAGTCTTTGTTCCTTCCCTTCTGACTGTGACCCCTTTTTCTTAGATATACAATCTTAATGAGTGTTTTCTCCTTATTTCTACTTATAAGAATGTCAGGTGAATGACTTTCCCATTTATGAAAGAAAGAAAGAGAGAAAGAAATATTGAAAGAAAAGGAAGGAAGGAAGGAAGGAAGGAAGGAAGAAAAACAGTGAGGGGGTGATGAAGAGGATGTAGATCTTAAAAGATTAGAGGGTAAAAGAAGTTACTTGCTTATAGGAAATTTTGTTTATTGATAGCCTTTTCCTTGCCGCATAAAGCAAATCTGTTGAGAAATTATTTGATGTATAATTTTTTCAAAAGTTAATGGCTGGAACTAGGAAAATTCCTTCCATTGCTCACATTGGGTAAATTAGGCTTTTTTCCAAACATCATTCCTGCAACTTCAGCAAATGTATTTTATTAATGTGAGTAAATAGTTCTTCATATTGGTTGTAATTAATTTGTCTTTTTATCAGTCCTTTGGGAGTCTATACAATAAATTCTACAGAGTCTAGGAGAGTCGGCCTTGACTGTTAGCACAGTATAATTTTGTGCTGGGTGTGTGCTTTTGGATTTAAATAAACAAAAGTAAAACACTTCATACTGTGACAGAACCAGATGAGGACAAATGCCATGGCTATACAAAGTCCAATCTCTCACTCTGTTCAGTTGATATTATTCAGGATATAGTCAGATACAGCTCCCTGTATCTGTACAACTCTTACGCAATTGTCAAATACTTCAGAGGACTCCTCATCCCTTATAGATCAAAATCTGTACTCTTTGGATGACATTTAAGATCCTTTATTTTATAACCCCGTCTACCTTCCCCACCCTCGGCTCCCTGACTCCCCACCACCCGTTCTATGCTCCAGCCCAGTGTTTCTTCCTATTTAACCTAGGAAGCCAGAAAGTCTCAGAATAGTTCCTTAAGTATTCATGAAACTTCTACTATGTGTGCAGCCTAGGAAGCCCTTGAGAAATTATAACCTAAGTTGGAAAGCAGAAGAATGCATGACAAACAACAGTAAACATTTTGAGATAGTATTTAAACTCTAAATTTTACAGGTTTTAAGTACTATAGAAAACCCAAGGAGAGGCAAAATGTGGAAAGACTGAAGTTGCCTGGGAAGTCCCATCATAGAGGAGATAGGACTGAAACTGGACATAAAAGTTTAGCATAGATTTAGCCACGGGGCAGTATGGAGGGCATCCAGACGAGAGGAAGCAATACAGTGTCAAGGAAAGCACACGGACTCTGAACTCCACCCTGGGTTTAAGTCTCAGGAAGCTTGCTTTGGTTCTCTTAGACAATTTAATCTCTCTGAGTTACAGTTTCTTTTCTGTAAAATGGGAAACATGGCAGTGATAATACCTATCTTACATGTTGTTATAAGGGTTCAGTAGGTAACTTAATGAGCTGACCAGTGGAAGGTGCCCATAAATGATACTTTGTTTGGCTTTTCTGTAAGTGAGAATAAAGAAGGGGGAGTGAGCATGGTGTATAACACTGGCCTGAGCAAAAGATGCATTTTGGGGGGGGGAATCAGTGGGAGACCTACTTGTACATGTTAAGTGAGGCCAGATAATAAGAAAGTTTAAAAGCTAGACTAAGAAATGTAGATGATATGGTGAAAAATAGGGGAGGGGCTGTTGGAGTAATGGGGTTAAAATAATGCTTCAGGAAGATTGTTTTTCTCTTTCTTTTCCGTATCTCTACAATCACATCCTCCATTACTGCCCATAGAGACCATTCTAGCTTTCTGCAGTGTATCACTCATACCTCTGAATGTAGGACAAACTTTTTTTTTTAACTAGAGATAATTTTATTAAGTACAGATGATAAAATTAAATGTGAAACTCAAGATTTCTGTAGCTCTTCATTACAAACAGTATGTGCCGTAGTATTTTAAAAGATAAAAATGATTTTTAAACATTTTGATAGCTTAAACTTTACTAAATTTTAGCTTGCATGATCACATCTAATACCATGTTTCTGGTATTAACCCTGAAATAGGATTCTCTTGGTCGGTGGAGCAGAGTCTATTTACAAAATGTGAGGAGACAGTTTCTTACTCTTTAGGTATCCCCATTATTGTACAGATTCTGTGACCACCTCAGCAAAAAGTAAAATTCTTGCTTACTATTCTTTCAGGGTTTTTTGCACTCGTAAATAATTTGCCTAGTGAATATATTACTAGTAGATTAGTCAATTGGTTTCTATACTAATATGATTTCCTTTCTCTTTTTTTAAATTTAAATTTTATTTTATATTGGAGTATAGTTTGATTTCCCTTCTCTTTTTTTTTTTTTTTTTTTTTTGCGGTCCGGGGGCCTCTCACTGCCGTGGCCTCCCCCGCCGCGGAGCACAGGCTCCGGACGCGCAGGCCCAGCAGCCATGGCCCACGGGCCCAGCCGCTCCGCGGCACGCGGGATCCTCCCGGACCGGGGCACGACCCCGCGCCCCCCGCATCGGCAGGCGGACTCCCAACCACTGCGCCACCAGGGAAGCCCTCCCTTCTCTTTAATTAAAAAAAAAAAGCAATTCCTTCTTAATTGTGAATAGAAACATGAAGATAGAAGCATTCATTCTCTGATGGGACATAGAAGAAACGGAGAAGGGGAAGCACATAGTTCCTGAAACTGACCTATTTGTCAGACTCCATGAATAATGGCATCATTGATACTGAATCACAGCTCTTGAGGCAGCTCTCAAAACTTGGGGGGCAGAGAGGAGGAGGGAGAGGGGAGAGAGACAGATGAGCGCATGGATTGAAAGAGCAAAGAGAGGCTCTCAGTTTCATGGGGTGTGTCAAATGTTAAATTCTCAATTATGTTTTATGTTACTCTACTCATTAAAAGCTATAGCAAGCAAGAGCGTCCACTCTCAGACTGATTTAGAAACCCATAATTCTATAGTAGGTATAATGGCACTGCATTGGGTTGGGTGGAGTGGTGGAAGCATGTGGACTTTTAAATCGAACTGCCTGGGTTCCAGTGCTGCCTCCCCCACCTTTTATCTATGTAAGGTCGGGTGAGTTTTGTTTCCTCTTAGGTTAAATAAGGCTGATGATAGTTCTGATCTCATAGGGTTGATTTGAGGACTAAATGACCTATTCATGTAAAGTACTTAAACCACAGGAAATGCTCACTTAATATTTATCATCAGGGCTTCCCTGGTAGCGCAGTGGTTGAGAATCCGCCTGCCAATGCATGGGACATGGGTTCAAGCCCTGGTCCGGGAAGATCCCACATGCCGTGGAGCAACTAAGCCCCTGCGCCACAACTACTGAGCCTGCGCTCTAGAGCCCGGGAGCCACAACTACTGAGCGCGCGTGCCACAGCTACTGAGCCTGCACTCTAGAGCCCGTGCTCCGCAGCAAGAGAAGCCACTGCAATGAGAAGCCCACGCCCCGCAGTGATGGGTAGCCCCTGCTCGCCGCAACTAGAGAAAGCCCGCACGCAGCAACAAAGACCCAAAGCAGCCAAAAATAAATAAATTTAAGAAATATTTATCATCATCTTTATCACTGTCACGTTGTAGCAGTAGTAAGGATAGTAGCATCAGTCCTTTGGAGAGAAAAATGCATTGTGTGTGCTGGTATTTATGAGACCTGGTTTTGCCACAGACTGCTAAACTTTGCGGATGTCTGTTTCTTCATCTGTGGAAGGAGGATATATAGCCTAGAATGATCTCAGATCTCTTCCAGCTCTCAGATTAAACATGAATCAGACATTTTATGCTGGCCACACAGCTGTTGCAGTGGACTTTTCAGAGTCAGATCAAAGGCTTGTTTGTTAAGCCATTTGAATTGCTTTGAATCATGCTTTGAGACATTTCACAATTTAAATATATTATCTCTTATTACCACCTTTTGGTTAGCGAGTCTGCGCATAATTCTGAATATTTAAGCAAAAACCCTTGTGCCAGGGCTAAGAAAAAGCAGAAGTAACCTGCAAAATTAGGCGCCCACAGCATGGGATTTCTACATAAATCTGTTGCCTCTCCCCAAGCCCATATACACATAAACATAGATCAGGGGCTTCCCTGGTGGCGCAGTGGTTGAGAGTCCGCCTGCCGATGCGGGGGACATGGGTTCGTGCCCCGGTCCAGGAGGATCCCACATGCCGCGGAGCGGCTGGGCCCGTGAGCCATGGCCGCTGAGCCTGCGTGTCCGGAGCCTGTGCTCTGCGCGTCCGGAGCCTGTGCTCTGCAATGGGAGAGGCCACGACAGTGAGAGGCCACCAAAAAAAAAAAAACCCATAGATCAACATTTAGGATTATAATGTTATTATAGTGAATACTGATAAACTTGAGAGCATCATAACAGATAATAGGCCTTTTTAAAATGTTTAACTCACTACTAATTTCATTTAAGGGCTTCTTGATAATAAATCAATACATTTTTTATCACTGTCTAAAATGTGTCGTGTTGGTTAAATAACAATGACTTCCAGTAACCTTGGTTTTGCTTTTCTTCCTAGCAGGAGAATATTTTTCATAAACCTGTTTTTCTATAAATCTTCATACCAAAAATAAAAATCAGTCTAGTGGTGGCGTATCTGGGTCTCTATATGGACAAGAACTTTTCCTGACCTGAGAGATTCTAAACTGTTGACTTTCAAATTATATGACAGTTCTCACCATATGGTATGTTCCTCAGATTTGCTGAAACCTGTGGTTTCAGGCATTGTAATACCCTGCAATTCAGGAGAAATGTTCTACGTCTGATTCTTGTTCTGCTAACGTTGCTTTGTACTGTGAAGGGACAGCTGAGTGCCTCCTAGCTGTGGCTATTGCCGTGGGGAGAATAGCCATGTTTGATTCTGTTCCTATGATGGGAGAGTTGATGGGCTCAGAGGTAGAAATGATTGCTGTTTCATATTGTTTAACTGTGCATCAAAATTTACATTCTAAAAGTTGACAGTAGCCAAAATAGAACCAATTTTTTAAGCAGACTTCCAAAATATTTGTCATAGCATATTGTATTGATTCATTATTTTACTATTCAAGTGTATATGAAGACCTCAGCAAGTGTCTTGTGTAGAATAAATACTCAATAATTGTTAGCTGTTAAGTTTATCAAAACTGTGGAAGTTTTCCCTGTGGTTATGAGAAGCAGTAGTAGTTGACTATGTGAAAAGTTTGTTAGAGATTCACTATAAATGGTGCATATGCCATCTTAAAAGACATTTACGAAACACTGCAGAATCCTTCTAGATTTTTCTTTCTCTTTTACAGTCTTACAAATTCTTACCCATACCTAATCTGACAGTTCTTTTAGGGGCTCACCTTTATCAAGTTGTTCCTAAGCATCCAAACTAGTTTTCTTAGAACCAGCAACTCTCTTTTTTGCATTTGTTAATTATGTAATTACAGAGAAGTGTAACTGACACAAACCAGTTCAGGAGCAAACACAACTGACCCTTTGTGAGAACATAACTCAGCTGGTGGGAGTCCAGAGAGTTGTCTACCAGTTGGGTGATTTAGTGTGCAGTAAGCATGCATCAGTGTATTTTACAGATGGAAGAGAGAATGTTAATTGAGAGAATTGGGTAAGTGAAGGTCAGTTAAGAAAAATTTCTCTGAGATAAGTAAGCTAGGCTGACACTTAAATTTTTTACAAGAGTGGGTGTGTGTGCTTCTCTTTCTTCTCACCTCTACTCCCAGATTTTTTAATCCCACCCAACGCTGCCTTCTTCCACTTTCCTTTCTTTGTCGACATCTATTCCTTAGAGTATTTCTTGGCGCCCAGAGACATCACTTAAGTTAGTTAAGTGTGTTTAGAGGGGTGGATAATAATAACAACAATAGACAATAGAGTTCTGAGCACTAGTTTCCCAGCGCTGTGCTCATCCCTTTATATGCAGCAGGTCATTTAATTGTCAAAACACCAAATCAGTAGAAACTGATGTTGCCCCCACTTTACAGATGAGGAAACTGAGGTTCAGAGAGGCCCTGCTACTTGTAAGAGAGCTGAAGGCAGTGGTAAATGTGGATTTGGGTCATTGACAGTTATGTGTGAAGATTTTATGGATTCTACTGCAATCCCAGGCTCTCCTCTCTCTCATCCCAGCAAGAGGCTGTGCCTAGGGAATCATGTTATTGGAGTACTCTGGCTTGGAACCTAGCCAGGAATAATACTATTAACATTCTCTCTCCTGTCAGAAGTTCTCCAGAGTCCTGAATGCCTGTGTTTGGTTTGGGCTTTGTTCTCACCTCCCCTCAAGTGCTGTCAATCTTGTGCACCCCACAGTCCAGAAGAGATATTGAGTCATGTCTGCCTCTGTGTCACAGGGACACAGTGGCAAACACTGTCGAGCAGGTAGAGGTGAAGAACAGCTCCTTTTTCAGCAGTTGTTATATGTGAAAGTACCCTCCTGAATCACTCCAAAATGCATTCTCTGTGAGACAATCCTCACAGCTCTTTCATCGGGGCCCCGACGCCTGACCCCTCCTCTGTGACTCAGCCACTTTATACGGCAACAAAGAAAGGAGCTGAGGTTCACTGCCAGCTCATGACTGGCCCCAGCGCTGTCAGGGGGTGGAAACATCCATCTGGTCGAGTCACCCAGGCCGTGCTGCAAGGAAAGCTCCTGAGGACTGCAGTGCTGATAGCTCCCAGATGCCACTGTGGAAAATGGCCCCGTGTCTACCTGTACCCTCCAGGCCCAGGTTCTCAGGGTCGTTTTACCAAAAGCCCCTTAATGGCAGTCTTCTATAGTTTATTAAAACTTAAATCTCCTGTCATCAAGTCAAGCCTTTAAAGCCCTAGTTCCTTTATCTAAGCTCTGTAGTTTTTGGTCATTTAACTTAAACCAGGTTTAAAGTCACCACATGTGACAGTTCCTGAGAGTGCACTGTTTGAGGGAGAGATTACCTGAAACCTCGTACAAGTTCGGCATTC
>NW_006788168.1:572007-618823 GCF_000442215.2 Lipotes vexillifer
GGCATTCCTCACCCTTTCAGGTATGTGTGAGGTGCCTGACTGGCCTTGCACTGTCCAGGTGCTCGGATTTAGAGCTGGGCCACCTGCCAAGTCCAGACTCATCACAGTCGCTAGTGCTGTCAGCCTGGTTAGGAGTAGAAAAACACCCTCACAGACGTGCATGCCCATGAACTCCAGATCATAAATATTGAGCTTAACCATTTTTTTTTCACTCTTAACTCCAGTGAAAAAAGAGATGGGGAAAAGAAGGAAAACTGGGGATTCTGTTTAAAATGATAGAATCGTGTTAAAATCCCGGCTGCTCTTCCACTCCACTACCTTAGAAATATTCTGTGCACATGTCACGTCCAGCCTTGTATCTCCATATTTAGTGCTTTGGTCAGCCATGATCTATGTGAGACTGCCTTGGTTCATGCAGATTGTGAATTAAACAAGGTTATGCCCTCTTATTCTGTTCTCCCATTTCCTAGAGCATAGCCCACTGTGATGTTTCACCCTGTTCCTCGTAAGCAGTCAAGTGTCAGCATATGCATGGTATGCACTTTCCCTCCCATCCCTAGTTTCTCTTCTTCTGTGCTTTGCTATCAGAGCCCTGCTGCAGTGAGAGAATTACCTTGGTTACTCAGCTCCCAGTGCACATGCCTGATAGCTTTGAGGCCATTGCTGCTATTCCCAGGAGGGACAGGTTACGCACAAGTGTGGAGACTCAGGGTGTTAGCTTTACAGAGAGCTGTATCATGTGTGACTCAGGGTTGGGTGGGTCAGGTCTGTGACTTTGCATGCAGAAATTCCATACAGGAACCTTCTCTACTGTTCTGACATTGTGTTGTGGTTGCTTTGGGCATGCCTGGGTTTTAAGACTTGTCCACACAGCTATAGGAGTCTAATCATAAACCCCACAGAGGAAATTGGCATCTTGATCATGGTTATGAACAAGTGAGGTCAGGTTTGCCCTGTGGATTCCCTGTGCCAGGCATGTGGAGCTGACTTCTGTAGCTTCCAGAAAGATTTTGGAAGCATAACATACACCATAAAGATGAAAATCATAAAGGAAAAGATGAGAGATTTGAATATGAAAGACCAAAAGCTTTTGTATGACAAAGAACAACACAAGACTGAAAGGTGAATGACAGATTGGGGAAAAATATGTACAATATATAATAGACCAAAGGTTAATATCCTTAATATATGATGAATATTTTAAAATTGATACTTAATCAATTACTAAACCGATTGATTTATAAAAATAAACATAGCACCCAAATAGTCAATTTACTGAAGAGTAAATACAGATGGACAATAACCTAAGGAAAGGAAAGTTTAAATTTAACAAAACAAAAGGCTTTTTTTTTTTTCTGTTAGTCAAAGCCAGATAGAGTGGCCATCTCCTCTCTGGCAGGGGTCCTGCGGAAAAGTCACAGGCTCTTGGGTTGGACTGTGTTGTGCCTTTGTGTGTTTTGTCTGGGATAGAAACAGATTCTCATAGGTCCTCTTGCTTCCCTCAGGACTTCTGAACTTGCCCTTCTGTTTCCCTTCTGGGCTGGTACATATTTCCCTAGACAAGTGGCACTTCGTTCCGTTTGAGTGTGAACTGGAGTCAGGAAACATTTAGGGTAGGGATAGTGCATCTTTTATGGATTCCCTGATTCCCACTATCCAGCATAAATAGCTCTTTTTATGTGTGTGTGTGAACTAAGCTTCTAAAAGCAGTTGACAAATTGCTTTTTTTCTATGCTGAAAAAAGGGACTGCTGTGTTTAAAAAATAAAAAGGCACAAAGTAAAAAGAAACAAACAAAAACACCTTCAGTCTTTTGGATAAACCAGACTCTACTTAATAGACTGTATAAGGGTCTTTGATGGTTAATATTTTCTGTCCATCACAGAGTGAAGTGTAGCCACTGTTCATGTTTCGTGGAAAACTGGTTATGCTGAGGAGGACAGAAGACTGTATAGAGTCTACAGGGCACTTTTAGGCTTTGGTTGACCGTCTTTGCTTTTTTTAAATAATCGTTTGTTTTACCAGTGGTGGCTGAAAGTCACCAAACCAAAGAACTGATTAAGTATAACCCCAGCCAGGGATTCATAGAGCTACACAGGCACCAGAATAAAAAAATAAGGGGAGCTTTATAGAGTCTGTTTGCATTCAGTTTTATTGATAATGATTTATTTAGTTGTTTTTTTCCCTCTACCTTTCTGAGATATTTTAATGTTATAAAAAAATGGTAAATATTTTTCCTCCACTGGACAGCATGGGTTGGCACATTCTGGCCCAGATAATAATTAATGATACTGTTCCTTCTTCCTGAACTCATCATGAGCCCCCTACACATACACACACATTCACACACCCCCTTCTTTCTGTCACGTGTGAGTATACCACCATTACATTTGGTCAGCGGAATTTTAAAAGTGGGACCACTAGAGGTGCTAGAGAAATAGCAATAAATGATTCCTTTAATTTTTTTTTCTAAGAGTAAGTGTCTTTTATCTTTAAAATTGGATTGCCTCACAGAATTGTTGCAAAGATAGAGGAACTATTGAAGGAAAAATAATTAGATGATTACCTCCTTTTCTGCACCAAAATTAATTATAGTTGATTAGAGATTTAAGAGATGGTATTAATTATGGATATTAGCTAAAATATATTCTAGACTTTTAATGGCCACGCACTATGGCGAGTGCTTTACTGTACTGCCTTATCTAATCATACCAGCAACCCAGTAAGAGAGTAACTATTATTCCTGTTTTACTAGTGAAGGAGATCTTGCCCAAGGTTACATAGCTGATAAGAAGTAGAATTCAGATTTGGATATAAAACTGGAAAAAACAAAAACAAAACTAGAAGAAAATAATGGTTGAATAACCATGTAATTTGGGGTAATAATAATCCAGAAAGATTTTGGAAGCATAACATACACCATATAGATGAAAATCATAAAGGAAAAGGTGAGAGATTTGAATATGAAAGACCAAAAGCTTTTGTATGACAAAGAACAACATAAGACTGAAAGGTAAATGCCAGATTGGGGAAAAATATGTACAATATATAATAGACCAAAGGTTAATATCCTTAATATATGATGGATATTTTAAAATTGATACTTTATCAATTACTAAATCAATTGATTTATAAAAATAAACATAGCACCCAAATAGTCAATTTACTGAAGAGTAAATACAAATGGACAATAACCTAAGGAAAGGAAAATTTAAATTTAACAAAACAAAAGGCTTTTTTTTTTTTTCTGTTAGTCAAAGCCAAGGAAGAATGATAATAGCCAGTGTTGTTGAAGGTGTAGAAAAAAGATTCATGCATTGCTAGGAGAGTTAGTAATTTGATTTTTTTTGGAGTTTTGCCTAATAAAGTCAATAGAAAAGTGTACAAAAATAAATGTGTAAGAATAAATATTGCAGAAAAAAAGAAAAAGGAAATAATCTAAGTATCTATAATAGGTTGTATCAGTTAATAAATTGCATGTTAAGTATACAGTGGAAATTAAGCAGAGCTATTAAAAAATGTTAATGTTGATGAATCTTTGTAGGGGTGGGAAAGTATTCATTATTTCTTAAAAGATAATAAATTTCCCTTGAGACATGAAGTTGTAGACAAAATGGATTCCATTCTCTCTAGAATCCAGTCTTGCTTAGATTTGTAAAAATACATGAACTTTACAATATAATTCTTTGTATTTTCCCTTTTATAAATTGTGTTTTGGGATAGCTATTTAAGGATGGAAAGGAGAAAAATTCTTTCCAGAAACACAGTATAATTGTTTTCTACTTTTTCATATTCCATTTTGTGTTTCCCAGAATGTTTTCCTTTCCTAGTTATAACTAAAACTTTATTAAATACAGTAAATCTCAATTATATTCTGTCTGTCAAATGTAACCGTAAATATCAAACTAAAAGAACTTGACTTTTTGGAAAGCATATTTGTACATTTAGTGGAAATCAAAGAGACTGGTTTATTTTTTCAGTCATATATTTTGTTTCAATGTCTAGGAGGTAACTATGGGTGTCAGTAAAAGTGTAATCTGTAATTTTTATCAAAATTATTCGATTAGTTGTTACATATTATGTTGACACGTCTGTTCACACCCCAGGGCCTTATTTAACAAAGACTTGTAATCTTTTTTTTTTTTTTTTTTTTTTTTTTTTTTTTTTTTTTCGGTCCCCGGGCCTCTCACTGTTGTGGCCTCTCCCGTTGCGGAGCACAGGCTCCGGACGCGCAGGCTCAGCGGCCATGGCTCACGGGCCTAGCCGCTCTGCGGCATGTGGGATCTTCCCAGAACGGGGCACGAACCCGTGTCCCCTGCATCGGCAGGCGGACTCTCAACCACTGCGCCACCAGGGAAGCCCAAGACTTGTAATCTTGAGGGGCTCATTAGAATTTCAAAAACAGCCATACTTTAACCAAAGTGTAAACCCTACAATTAACTTTTTAAGTTCAACCAACAATATTTTGATGCCTCCGTCATCACTAATGAGGAAAGGGACGCCCAATTAAATACACATTAGTCTAAAAACAGTAGTGTCACCAGAACAATTCAGTAAATAAGAGTGTGTACTGTGTGCCAGGTACTCTGCTAAGATGCAACAGCTCCTGTTTTCAAAGGAGTTCACAATTCAGTGGTAGAGACAGACATGGGGAAAAAAAAAAACTACTACAGTGTGTTGAGTTCTGGGAGTTTGTTTTAAAAACAAACAACAACCACGGAGACCAGAGGTAGGAATAACTGATTCCCAGTGTCATGAAGCCTGAGTCACTGATTATGGATGGGCCTCAGTCCATCTGGGAGTCAACACCCACAGGCCCTGCCACTCGCTGGTGGCCCCATCTTGGGCAAATGACTTACTCTTTCAGAGTGCTGCCCTCACCACCACCCCATCTCCTTATTGATCACAGTCCATATCAAGGTATTTCAAGGATTCAGCAGTACAGAATATGGAAAGTGCACTGCAAACGGGGCAGTTGACAAAAAAATACTTTTTTTCTTCTTAGCAGCATAAATAATAAAAGTATACAAGTTAAATAGGTTAATTCGTATCCTATTTAGTATCTGCAATAATTTGGAAATAGGCCAAGCTGAAATTCATTCTTGTATTTTTTATATCCTGGAGCATTCTTTGATCATTTTTTGTTTTTAGTGCAATTTTAGTATGCACACCCTGGCTGGTGGTGGTGTTGGTTTTTTCACCTGACACATCATAAACCTATTTCACGTAGCCCTATAGCATTCATTCTTGTTTTTTTCAGTTAATGATCTTTGGTTTTAAAAGATGATTCCTACCAAGGAAAAAGAAGACTTGTGATTTGCCCTTGCAAAAACATTGAGATAATAATTCCTCATAATTCCAGCCTACTCAGCATCAGAAGCAGAAACCAGAAAGTAATCCATTTCACTACCTGATAAAAGAACAGATATAAATCCTTGATTGGTTAATGACTTCAGGCTCTGTGAAGCCAGGGTGAAAAGCTCTTTGACCACAGTGCTTCTCTGCAGTTGAGTCCTTTCATCAACTCAAGCTCTTGCTTTTTTCCAAGTTACTAAATATGAATCAAAATCATGAATTACAGTCAGGATGTTGGACCTAGCCAAGTCTTAAAGCATCTTGTCCCCATCCTCACCCTACTCCCTTTATGGGGGCTGGTTAACCAGTGTGGAAGATCAAACGAGATTGCTCCATTCATCTGTTTGTGCCAAGAAAGCGGTGCTTTTTCAATTCCTTTGATGGCACTTGGGTCCTGGCTGAGGACCACCATCAATTCTCACAGGCCTGAGCACAGGCTGTGTTTAATTCCCCATCTTCTGCACTACAGGGCTTAGGTCCAGATTTAAGCCTGTGTTTTGGCATAGGCCTTGGGAATACACGTGGAATAAGGAAGGTCCTTTGGAAAACACGTGAGAAAAGAATATCGATGTGTATGAAAGATCAGCAACAGGATGGGTCAGATATTTTCTTAGCACAAGATTCTATCATACTTAACTATAACATAAAAGCATCTTTTTATTGGACTTAGTTGATTTACAATGTTGTATTAGTTTCAGGTGTACAGCAAAGTGATTCAGTTATACGTATACATATATCTATTCTTTTTCAGATTCCTTTCCCATATAGGTTACTACAGAGTATTGAGTTGAGTTCCCTGTGCTATACAACAGGTTCTTATTAGTTATCTATTTTATATATTGTAGTGTGTATATGTCAGTTCCAGTCTCCCTATTTATCCCTCACCCCGCTTTATCCCCTGGTAACCATAAGTTTGTTTTCTACATCTGTGACTCTACTTCTGTTTTGTAAATAAGTTCATTTATACCCCCTTTTCTAGATTCCACATATAAGTGATAATCATATGATATTTGTCTTTCTGTGTCTGACTTACTTCACTCAGTATGACAATCTCTAGGTCCATCCATGTTGCTGCAAATGGCATTATTTTGTTCTTTTTTATGGCTGAGTAATATTCCATCGTATATATGTACCACATCTTCTTTATCCATTCTTTTGTTGATAGATATTTAGGTTGCTTCCATGTCCTGGCTATTGTAAATAGTGCTGCAGTGAATATTGTGATGCATCTTTTCGAATTATGGTTTCTCTGGGTATATGCCCAGGAGTGGGATTGCTGGGTCATATGGTAGTTCTGTTTTTAGTTTTTTTAAGGAACCTCCATACTGTTCTCCGTAGTGGCTATACCAGTTTACATTCCCACCACATAAAAGCATTTTTGAAAGTGTGTCTTCAGTGGATAAGAATTTTGACAATACTTTATTATCCTCCGAGTTTATGTGTGTGTGCACATACACACACATCTTTAGGTAGTCTTCACAACAAACCGTATTTTTAGGAAGCCTCTTACAGTTATACCGTTTTAAAAAAATCCACATATTCCACTAACATGTTTTAAATGCCTCTTCAGTAGAAGTCCATAGTTGAGAAATAAGGTTATATAAATTTGGTATATTTTCTTCTGATCCAGTTTTTTCTTTTTTTACTTTAGCACACAAAGATATTACACATACTATTTGACATAAATTTTTACATTATATGTACAGTCTGAACATGACTTTTTTTTAAACTCAGCAATGTTTCTGAATTCTACATTGTTTACACACATAGATTTGTTTTGCTTGTTTTTTTAAACATGGTGTGTAATATTCCATCATATAAAATACATTTTACTTATCTACTCCCTTACTAATGGGCATTTAACTTGATTCCAGCTTTCAGTATTATAAATAATGCTGCCATGAACATCCTTTTACAGGGGTCTCTTGTGGGAGTGGGTCTCTAGGGATGCCTCACAGTGGGTCAGAGAGCCTGGGCATATTCCTTTTTCTTGGTGCTGTGAGGTTTTCCTTGGAACGGCTGCATTTGTTTATTCTCCCACCAGCAGCTTATGAAAATACCTATTTCTTCAATCCAGCTATATTTGATACTGTCAAGGTTTTTTTTTTTTTTTTTTTTTGCCAACCTAATGATTGGAAATATTATTTCTTTTTCTTTTAAATTAATTGATTAATTAATTTATTTTTGGCTGTGTTGGGTCTTCGTTGCTGAGCCTGGGCTTTCTTTTCAGTTGCAGCGAGCAGGGGGGCTACTCTTTGTTGCGGTACACAGGCCTCTCATTGCGGTGGCTTCTCTTGCGGAGCACGGGCTCTAGGTGCACGGGCTTCAGTAGTTGTGGCACATGGACTCAGTAGTTGTGGCTCGTGGGCTGTAGAGTGCGGGCTCAGTAGTTGTGGTGCACGGGCTTAGTTGCTCTGCGGCATGTGGGATCTTCCCAGACCAGGGCTCGAACCCTTGTCCCCTGTATTGGCAGGCGGATTCTTAACCACTGCGCCACCAGGCAAGCCCGGAAATATTATTACTTGTTTCACTTTTAAGAGTTCCATTCTGCAACCATGATATGTCATAATATAACAAGAGACTGCTAAAATCAGATGCATCAAAGAAAAACATATACCCAAAAGCTTATGTTCTATTGCTGTATTTGCAAACGTAAAAGGAATTGTCATTTGGATAAAAAGATTAAACTGACTCATTCTTGGACAAACATTTATTAAGCATTTTGTACTAGGCACTAGGATTACAAAGATAAACAGATTATAGTCTGACATCAATCAGGGGCTTCTCATTCCAGTAGAGGAAAGAGGTACTTAAAGCAGTAGTTTCTGCACAGAGGAAGGAGAAAATCACTTTAATTGTCTTAATGGTAGGGACTGAATGTTAGAAAGGCACCAATTTCAAAGGGTGGTAAATGCCTTGTTAAGTGTTTAAAAAGATTTTCACACCTTAATCCTTAGCTGGGCACTACCGTAGTATAGATGGTACATGACAGAACTCCCCCAAGAGCCACAGTGAGCTGTAGACAGGCTCACAGACAGGAACCTGTCCCCAAATCCCTGCTGGGAACACAGGTGAGAGGTGCCTGTGCTCAGCACATCCCCTCCACCAGCAGTGAACAGTTGCTCAGCATCTGGCACGTTCTTAGCACCGTGCTAGGGGCAGAGGTGCACACACATACCAAGATGTGGATGATGAGGTTCCTGCTCATCAGAAGCTCAGAATCCAGATGGGGAGATAAGACACTTTGTGTTGAATGACACTTTCATACTAACTCAGGAAAAGAAACTAAACCAAATTCAAATGATGCTTCCATACGGCCCACAGACAATGGACAGGAAACTTGAATGCCTAGAGAAATGTCTTAGAGGGAAACAGTGGGTAGAATCATAAACTGATCCAGGTACTGAGCTATAGTGTAGGAGAGTAGATAAGCAAAATTGTATACAATAAGTTCTTTAATCCACAGCCCTACACATAGTAGATATGCAATACACTTAACATCTTTTTGGATTGAGAGAATGTGTTAATGACTGGGGCTCGGTTATTACTACAAATATGTCAAGAAAAATCAGTCTTTTTAGTTTTTTTGTTTGTTTTGTTTTTTAGGTCAAGAAGTGGTTTTCAAGTGCCTTGGGGAAGGAATTCTTGAGAAAGCCTTTCAGGGGTATAATGCTTGCATTTTTGCATATGGACAGACAGGTAAGTAGCCACTTACAGTCCGTGATATTAAATGTGCATTTCTTAAAACACAGATGTAGAAAACACTTTGGGAAACCATAGAAAAATGCTTCTGACTTCACGGGTTTGGCTGAATTAGATGATCAAAAGTAATCTTCATTTTGAAGGTTTGACAGTTGTGGTAACTGAGTAATTTTAGTGTTAATGAGCAAAGCTAGTTTTAAACTTTAAGTGTCATTTTCCTAAATTATAGTTTTAACCTGTATTTGAACTAGGAAAATAATTACCAGTTTCTCGGTATAAATGTTATAGTGAAAAACTGTAGAAAAACTCTTAGTATCGTCTTCTTAGTATCATCTAGAGGACTTCACCAGGATATTAAACAAAAACAGGCTAGTGGCTCAGCCATTAGCCCTCTGAGCCACCATCATTTCAGTTATAAAGTTGGAATAAATCAATAAATCATAACGATACTGCCTATTGTCACATCACAGGGCAATTAGGGGAATATATATCAGAGCACTTTCACAAATGTGAAATATTGATGTTTTGTGGGTAAAATACTGTTAATGTTACTTGATGGTGATATTTGATATTTACCATGTGTACTTTTAAAGATCACATATTTGTAGTGCTTACATTTGTACGTATCCATCTGTAAGAGAGGTGCCCTCTGGGTCTCACAGTGAAAGTCAAACTGCAGGCCGTGAGTATAATAGAAAGAATAGTAGCCTTGGTGTCCAAGGGACTGGCCTTTGGGGGCCAAATTGTCTACTTCTGCCTTGTGCCCTTGGCTGCTGTGTATGAAACACTTGTGTCATTGAAGCATTACAGTTTGCTTCCTCTTCCATCCTCCTTTCTTTCTGCTTGCCCTTCTCCAGGCTCAGGAAAATCCTTCTCCATGATGGGCAATGCTGAGCAGCGGGGCCTCATTCCAAGGCTCTGCTGTGCTTTATTTCAAAGGATCTCTCTGGAGCAAAATGAGTCACAGACCTTTAAAGTTGAAGTGTCCTATATGGAAATTTATAATGAGAAAGTTCGGGATCTTTTAGACCCCAAAGGGTAAGTTAGTGGTTGAAATTAACCTTGTAGTAGGGGTAATAATTTTAAGTGATCCTGAAGTTAAAGTTGCAGGTGAGTATATGTATTTGTGCCCTTGGTTGGTACTCTAGTTTCAGTTCATTTACTGAGAAATCATCAGCTTCTCGAAGCCTGTTGGTATATCTAGTATTCATAGTTTATCCTATATTCGTGCATAAAGTTGCTTACATATGCCATTTAAAAGGATGTTTTTACTATTTTGTTATTTTTGCCACTATGGTTTATTCATAAAAATTGAGTTTAAAATGACACATTGGTCCTTCCATTTATGTTGGAAAGTAGCACCTCTAAATTGGAGGCAAAGTGGTTGAAGGTTTCAAATGACCCAGCCTAAGCAAGTCATTCTTTTCCAGGGACGTACACTGGAATCACTTGGGAGGCTTTTTAAGGATACACTGGCCTGAGCCCCCGCTCTAGCGCCTATGATTCAGTAGACCCAGGGAGAAACCCAGGCATCTGTATTTTTAAAAAACTAGGTGATAAAAACCAGATGAGTTTGTTTCATAGAGGAAGGAGAGGACCATTTACCTTTTTATTAATTAAAACTTTTATTGATTTAAAAATAATATATATAAAAATTTAGAAAGTAGGTAAATGTAAGAAGAACTAAAAATGACCTATAATTCCATCACTCAAAAATAACTGCTGTTAACACTTTGGTGCATTTTGATCCTGTGTTTCAAATCTATGGGGTGGATGTGTGGTATGCGTGTTTAGGTGATTCTCTAAATATAATTCAATATCCTGAATTTTTTACATAACATGATGAATATATTTTTAAATGTTTGTAGCAGCTGTATAATCAAGGGTATAATTAGAGGCATAAGATAAAAATTATGGATGGAAAGGAAGTGACCCAATCATCAGAAATAGTTTTACTTATTAACTGTTGAATGCATATGAAAGAACATTTACAATATATGTAAGGTTTAAAGAATAATAAAATCAATGACTGTCCTACTCACCGTTTGGCTTAATAAATGGAACATGACTGATATTTTTGAAGCCACCTGTATGCTCCTCTTTGGTACTATTTCAACTCCTACCATTCCTACTATTACGAATTTTTTTTTTTTTTACTATTACGAGTTTTATGTTTCTCATTATCTTCCTCCTCTTTAAGAGTTTACACATAATTTTGCACAATTTTTAACTGTGTGTAAGTGGCGTCATAATACATGTGTCCTTTGGTGACTTGCTACTTTTCCCCTCAGTGATTCATTCGTTCTGATATATGAAGTAATAACATTAATTTTTACTGCTCTTTGGTATTCCATTGTATAATTATACCATAATTTATTTATTCGATCTCCTGTCATTTGTGTGGTTTCCACTTTTTACTACTGCTGTGCTGCTCTGAGCATTCTTGTACATTCCCCCTGGTGTACAAATGCAGGAGTTTCTAGGGAAATATATCTAGAAGTGGAATTGTGGGTCAGAAGCTACAACTTCGACTTTGGTACAGCAAACCTGTTTTCCGAAATGGCTGTACCAGTTTACACTCCCACCAGCAGTGTACAAGAATCCCAGATGTTAGACACCATCAGAAGCACTTGATACTGTGGCAGATTTATTTTTTCTTGCTCATGAATAGCATTAAAGAATCTCTGGTTGTGCAAACAGACTGAGCCGAGTTCTGAATCCTTGGGCATCAAAGCAGCTCTCTTGAAACTGTGCACTTGGTCTGCCCTTGTTTAGAGTACAGCAGAATTGCTTGTTGTCACATTGCATTCTTCATCCTTAAAATAAAGTTAGTAAAACCTACTTTGTGGAATTGTGAGATTAAGATTAAGTGAGATAACTGAGAGGTTCTTAGGGAACAGTGTCGAGACTTTGGGAAGTGCTCATTCTTAGTTTCTTTTTTCCACACTTGAGTGATGCCAAGCATTGACTCTTGATTTGAAAAGTGATTAGTATCTGATGAAAAAGGTGGCGTATATAATATGGCTATAATATATATAATAGCTTTGCTTTTCATCTCAATTATCTATTGATAAGCTCTTCAAATGGGTCCCAAACCATGATTGCCATTTAAAAATTCAAAAGAGCCCTAAAGTATTCACCAGCAGAGCCAATTCTAAATACAGGATAAATATCAGTAACTACAAACAACTACTATACTATAACATTACTTTCTGTATAAAATGGTCAGCACAGAAGCAGCTTAAATCAATGCTGCTGATCTGAAAAGGTAAATTAAAACACTTTAATATTGTTCACTACTTGCTCAAAACCTTAAGACATTACTTACTGAGAATATGCTTATTTATAGAATAGCCTGAAGGTTAAATTCAATTCTGGCATGTTCTTTGCTTCATTTCCTTTTTTTCCCTCCTCCCACATGAAATTGAAGTTCATCTACTAAAGCAAGTTGGCCTAACGTAGTATTCTGTATACTGGCTGTTTAGTTTGGGAGTAGAGATAGAATTTTTTAAATAGTACGTTACTTTAAATAGAAATCAGAGTATAAAAGGCATTCCTCATAAGGAATGCTGTTTTGCTAATCCAAATAAAATAGCTTTTAGAGTACTTTTTGATTGTTAAAAAAAAATTCCTTTGAAATCGCAATCTTAGTTTCTGAGTACTTTTAAAAGTACTTTCTTTTTAGAAAGAAAAGCTCAAGTTGGGTCTGACTCATTCATTCCTTTTTCCTTTTTCTCAAAGGAGTAGACAGTCTCTTAAAGTTCGAGAGCATAAAGTTTTGGGACCATATGTAGATGGTTTATCCCAACTGGCTGTCACTAGTTTTGAGGTAAGTGCCATTAAAAAAAAAAGTCATTTAAAAACTGACAGTAAATTGAAGTATATAGGTAATGTTGAATATATTTTTATGTGAATGCTTTATAGCATATTGATGCCGTTCATGGTCTCAGAAACCCACTATTAACCACCCCAAACAGAAAGAAAGGGCTTTAATCACACTCTTCAGCCTGCTTGGTTGTGAGGGGCTTGTAGTGTCGTTGGGAGGCCTAGTGTTTTGAGATTGCTGAATATTTTCGCTGATAGCACTGCTGAAACAGTTCTCCCTGAAGTTTCCAGTGATGTCCTTCTGGACAAATGTAAACAGTATTTGGTAGTTATTTCAACCCTTTCTCTTTGACAGGGTCTCCTGCCTTAGTTTCCATTACTTTTCACTCTTTGGGTTCTTCTATTATTCTGAATCGATCCTTCCTCCATTGACCCGTTTCCTTTTCCTACTCCTTGACTTTTATGCCTTCTCATGTCCTGGCTCTATGTTTTGTCCCTATTTTTATTGTCATTACTTTGGAAATCCCATAAAAGAAACTGCTGTCTATTGCTGAAGAATACCGATAAATAAATGAATGAGCAAATATGTCCTTCCACTTAGAAGTGCCATCTATGTGTTGTGTTTGTATTTGCATCATTTCAGACTCAGTAGGACTAAAATTAATCTGCAAGATAACTCTCTCCAGCCATTTAAGTGTAGACAGTTCTACTATTGCTTAGATCAGAAATAAAGTGCAGTCATTACTTTGAAAACAATGAGATCCTGAAATGAATGAAGACCCCTCTGGCATGAAGGTGCTAAGTCAGCACTTCTGCTAAGGTGCCTGGCTCATAGCTCAGTGTTATAAGGATCAGTGTCCGTCTCCTCCTGTTACTCATTAGTAAGAGCTGGGGAATTTGTGATTTGCATTCAGCTCTGCCTCTTATTAGGTGTGGGAAGAGTTATTTGACCTCCATGAACTTCAGTGTCCTTGTGTGTAAAATCAGGAAAATACTTCTTTCATAAAGTTCATTCATCAAAAATTGTTTAAGAGCCATAGGTTCTGGGTGTCCTAAAGCAGGTGTACAGAGTCGAAGAAGGAAAGTTTCCTGTCCTGGGAGAGCCACGGTGTTGGAAGAGGGAGGCAAATAATCAAGCAGTAGAGAGCTGTGCAGGAGAGTTAGAATAAAACAAGGGAACTACCGTTATTGAGTATCTGGAATGCTCAATAAATATTAGCTCTTTTCTCCTTAGTAACTTGCAAAGGGAAAAATAGGTACTTAACAGAGGAAGACGACGATTGCAGGATGGAAAGAATGGGGGAGCAGCGGAGTCAAGATGGTGGTGTGGGAAGACGCGGAGTTAGCGTCTCCCCACAACTTGGGTGCCTGTGTGCCACTGGTGGGGGACTCTGATGCACAAGGAGATGAGAGGAACCCCAAAGTGAACCAGTAGGATGTAGGGGGACTGAGGGGGGAGGAGAAGTGGAGGCCAGACAGGATCGGCGCCCCTGAGGCTGGGGAGATCAGGAGAGGCGGGCGGGAGGGGCCATCCAGGAGGAGTGGGAGAGGAGTGGAGGGCGATTACCCCTCCCACTCGGGCACAGGGAGCCTGCTGGGCTCCCAGGTGAGGTCCCCTGCCCTCTGAGACCAGGGGTGGGGGGCATGCCTGGGACCCCTTTGTTCCTTGAGCCTAAGCCCCACCCCCACCCCCGCCAGCTCCCAGGGCCTTTTCCAGCCCTGTAGGTCCCACCCACCACCCAAACCTTGCCCTAGGTGGCTTGCGGGATCTTGGTTCACAAGCCTGGGTTCAGGCCAAAGCTCCTGTGGTGGGAGCTCCAAATCTGAACCACTGGACTAACAGAGAACCCCAGACCCCAGGGAATATTCATTGGAGTGAGGTCTCATGGAGTTCCTCATCTCAGCACCAAGACCCAGCTCTACCCAATAGCCTACAAACTCCAGTGTTGGAAGCCTCAGGCCAAACAACCAGTAAGACAAGAACACAGTCCCACTCGTAAAAAGAAAAACCAAAACCAAAATGAGATGGCAAAAAAATATGTCACAGATGAAGGAGCAAGGTAAAAACCTACAAGACCAAATAAATGAAGAGAAAATATGCAATCTACCTGAAAAAGAATTCAGAGTAACGATAGTAAAGATGATCCAGAATCTTGGAAATAAAATGGAGGCACAGATTGAGAAAATACAAGAAATGTTTAACAAAGATCTAGAAGAACTAAAGACCAAACAAACAGAGATAAACAACACAATAACTGAAATGAAAAATACACTAGAAGGAATCAATAACAGAACAACTGAGGTAGAAGAACGAATAAGTGAGCTGGAAGACAAAACAATGGAAGTAACTGCCAAGTAGCAGAATAAAGAAAAAAGAATGAAAAGAATTGAAGACATTCTCAGAGAACTCTGGGACAACACTAGACGCAACAACATTTGAATTATAGGGATCCCAGAAGAAGAAGAGAAAAAGAAAGGGACTGAGAAAATATTTGAAGAGATTATAGTTGAAAACTTCCCTAACATGGGAAAGGAAACAGTCACCCAAGTCCAGGAAACACAGAGAGTCCCGTACAGGATAAACCCTAGGAAAAACGCCAAGACACATATTAATCAAACTAACAAAAATTAAATTCAAAGAAAAAATATTAAAAGCAGCAAGGGAAAAACAAAAAATAACATACAAAGGACTCCCCATAAGGTTCCAGTTGATTTTTCAGCGGAAACTCTCCAGGCCAGGAGGGAGTGGCAGGATATACTTAGAGGGATAAAAGGGAAAACCTACAACCAAGATTACTCTGCCCAGCAAGGATCTCATTCAGATTTAATGGAGAAGTCAAAAGCTTTTCAGACAAGCAAAAGCTAAGAGAATTCAACACCACCACACCAGCTTTACAACAAATGTTAAAGAAACTTCTCTAAGCAGGAAACACAAGAGAAGAAAAAGACCCACAAAAACAAACCCAAAACAATTAAGAAAATGGTAATAGGAGCATGGTACTGATAATAACCTTGAACGTAAATGGATTAAATACGCCAACCAAAAGACACAGACTGGCTGAATGGATACAAAAACAAGACCCATATATATGCTGTCTGCAAGAGACCCACTTCAGACCTAGGGACACATATAGACTGAAAGTGAAGGGATGGAAAAGGATATTCCATGCAAATGGAAATCAGAAGAAAACTGGAGTAGCAATACTCGTATCAGATAAAATAGACTTTAAAATAAAGCAACTGAGGTAGAAGAACGAATAAGTGAGCTGGAAGACAAAACAATGGAAGTAACTGCCAAGTAGCAGAATAAAGAAAAAAGAATGAAAAGAATTGAAGACATTCTCAGAGAACTCTGGGACAACACTAGACGCAACAACATTTGAATTATAGGGATCCCAGAAGAAGAAGAGAAAAAGAAAGGGACTGAGAAAATATTTGAAGAGATTATAGTTGAAAACTTCCCTAACATGGGAAAGGAAACAGTCACCCAAGTCCAGGAAACACAGAGAGTCCCGTACAGGATAAACCCTAGGAAAAACGCCAAGACACATATTAATCAAACTAACAAAAATTAAATTCAAAGAAAAAATATTAAAAGCAGCAAGGGAAAAACAAAAAATAACATACAAAGGACTCCCCATAAGGTTCCAGTTGATTTTTCAGCGGAAACTCTCCAGGCCAGGAGGGAGTGGCAGGATATACTTAGAGGGATAAAAGGGAAAACCTACAACCAAGATTACTCTGCCCAGCAAGGATCTCATTCAGATTTAATGGAGAAGTCAAAAGCTTTTCAGACAAGCAAAAGCTAAGAGAATTCAACACCACCACACCAGCTTTACAACAAATGTTAAAGAAACTTCTCTAAGCAGGAAACACAAGAGAAGAAAAAGACCCACAAAAACAAACCCAAAACAATTAAGAAAATGGTAATAGGAGCATGGTACTGATAATAACCTTGAACGTAAATGGATTAAATACGCCAACCAAAAGACACAGACTGGCTGAATGGATACAAAAACAAGACCCATATATATGCTGTCTGCAAGAGACCCACTTCAGACCTAGGGACACATATAGACTGAAAGTGAAGGGATGGAAAAGGATATTCCATGCAAATGGAAATCAGAAGAAAACTGGAGTAGCAATACTCGTATCAGATAAAATAGACTTTAAAATAAAGACTGTTACAAGAGGTAAGGAGGGACACTACATAATAATCAAAGGATCAATCCAAGAAGAAGATATAACAGTTACAAATGTTTATGCACCCAGCATAGGAGCACCTCAATACATAAGGCAAATGCTAACAACCATGAACGGAGAAATCGACAGTAACACAATAATAGAAGGGGACTTTAACACTCCACTTGCACCAATGGACAGATCATCCAAACAGAAAATAAGAAACACAAGCTTTAAATGAAACAATAGACCAGATAGATCTAATTGATGTTTATAGAACATTCCACCCAAAAGTGGTAGAATACACTTTCTTCTAAAGTGCACATGGAACATTCTCCAGGATAGATCACATCTTGGGTCACAAACCAAGCCTTGGAAAATTTAAGAAAATTGAAATCATATCAGGCATCTTTTCCGACCACAATGCTATAAGATTGGAAATCAACTAAAGGAAAAAAACTGTAAGAAACACAAATACATGGAGGCTAAACAGTGCACTACTAAATAACCAAGAGATTACTGAAGAAATTTAAAAATTCATAGAAACAAATGACAATGAAAACACGCCAACCCAAAACCTATGGGACGCAGCAAAAGCAGTTCTAAGAGGGAAGTTTATAGCAATACAGTTTCGCCTCAAGAAACAAGAAAAATCTCAAATAAGCAATCTAACCCTACACTTAAAACAACTAGAGAAAGAAGAACAAAGAAACCCAAAGTCAGTAGAAGGAAAGAAATCATGAAGATCAGAGCAGAATTAAATGAAACAGAAATGAAGAAAACAGTAGCAAAGATCAATAAAACTAAAAGCTGGTTCTTTGAGAAGATAAACAAAATTGATAAACCCTTAGCCAGACTCATTAAGGAAAAAAGGGAGAGGATGCAAATCAATAAAATTAGACATGAAAAGGGAGAAATCACAACTGACACTGCAGAAATACAAAGGATGATAAGAGACTACTACAAACAACTATATGCCAATAAAATGGACAACCACAAAGAAATGGACAAAGTCTTGGAAAGGTACAATTTTCCAAGACTGAACCAGGAAGAATTAGAAAATATAAACAGACCTATCACAAGTAATTAAATTGAAACTGTAATTAAAAATCTTCCAGCAAACAAAAGTCCAGTACCAGATGGCTTCACAGGCAAATTCTGTCAAACATTTAGAGAAGAGCTAACACCAGTCCTTCTCAAACTCTTCCAAAAAATTGCAGAGGAGAAACACTCCCAAATTCATTCTACAAAGCCACCATCACCCTGATACACAAACCAGAAAAAGATATCACAAAAAAAGAAAATTAGAGATCAGTATCACTGATGAACATAGATGCAAAAATCCTGAACAAAATACTAGCAAACAGAATCCAACAGCACGTTAAAAGGATCATAAACCATGATCAACTGGGATTTATCCCAGGGATTCAAGGATTGTTCAGTATACGCAAATCAATACAACACATTAACAAGTTAAGGAGTAAAAACCATATGATCATCTCAATAGATGCAGAAAAAGCTTTTGACAAAATTCAACACCCGTTTATGATAAAAACTCTCCAGAAAATGGGCTCTACCTCCCTCAACATAGTAAAGGCCATATATGACAAACCCACAGCAAACATCATAGTCAGTGGTGAAAAACTGAAAGCATTTCCACTAAGATCAGGAACAAGACAAGGATGTCCACTCTCGCCACTCTTATTCAACATAGTTTGGAAGTCCTAGCCTCAGCAGTCAGAGAAGAAAAAGAAAAGTAATACAAATTGGAAAAGAAGAAGTAAAACTGTCACTGTTTGCTGCTGACACGATAGTATACATAGAAAATCCTAAAGGTGCCACCAGAAAACTACTAGAACTAATCAATGAATTTGGTAAGGTTTCAGGATACAAAATTAATGCACAGAAATCTCTGGCATTCCTATACACCAACAGCAAAAAATCAGAGAAATTAAGGAAATGCTCTCATTTACCATTGCAACAAAAAGAATAAAATACTTAGGAATAAACCTGCCTAAGGAGGCGAAAGGCTTGTACTCAGAAAACTATAAAATATTGATGAAAGAAATCAAAGATGACATAAACAGATGGAGAAATATACCATGTTCTTGGGTTAGAAGAATCAATATTGTGGAAATGACTGTACTACCCAAAGCAATCTACAGATTCAATATAATCCCTATCAAACTACCAATAGCATTCTTCACAGAATTAGAAAAAGTAATTTTACAATTCGTATGGAAACACAAAAGACCCCGAATAGGCAAAGCAATCTTGAGAAAGAAAAACAGAGTTGGAGGAATCAGGCTCCCTGACTTCAAATTATACCACAAAGCTATAGTAATCAAGACAGTATGGTACTGGCACAGAAACAGAAATATAGATCAATGGTGCAGGATAGAATGCCCAGAGGTAAACCCACATACATATGGGCACTTAATTTATGACAAAGGAGGCAAGAACATACAATGGAGAAAAGACAGCCTCTTCGATAGGTGGTGCTGGGAAAACTACCGTTACATGTAAAAGAATGAAATTAGAACACTACCTAACACCATACACAAAAATAAACTCCAAATGGATTAAAGATTTAAATGTAAGATCAGACACTATAAAACTCTTAGAAGAAAACACTCTTTGACATAAACCACAGCAAGATCTTTTGTGACCCCCTTCCTAGAGTAATGGAAATAAAAACAAAAATAAACAAATGGGACTTAATTAAACTTAAACGCTTTTGCACAACAAAAGAAACCATAAACAAGACAAAAAGACAGCCCTCAGAATGGGAGAATATATTTGCAAATGAAACAACAGACAACAGGTGAGTCTACAAAATATACAAACAGCTCATGGATCTCAATATAAAAAAAACAAACAATCCAGTTAAAAAATGGGTGGAAGACCTAAATAGACATTTCACCAAGGAAGACATACAGATGGCCAAGAGACACATGAAAAGATGCTCAGCATCACTAATTATTAAAGAAATGCAAATCAGAACTACAATGAGGTATCACCTCATGCCACTCAGAATGGCCATTATCAAAAAATCTAGAAACAGTGAATTCTGGAAAGGGTGTGGTGAAAAGGGTGCACTGTACTGTTGGTGGGAATGTAAATTGATACAACCCCTGTGGAAAACGGTATGGAGGTTCCTTAAAAAACTAAAAATAGAATTACCATATGACCCAGCTATCCCACTACTGGACATATACCCTGAGAAAACCACAATTCAAAAAGAGACATGTACTACAATGTTCATTGCAGCACTATTTACAATAGCCAGGACATGGAAGCCACCTAAGTGTCCATCGACAGATGAATGGATAAAGATGTGGCACATATATATACAATGGAATATTACTCAGCCACAAAAAGAAATGAAAACTGTAGTTGTCTGTAGTGAGGTGGATGGCCCTGGAGTCTGTCATACAGAGTGAAGTAAGTCAGAAAGAGAAAAACAAATACCGTATGCTAATGCATTTATATGGAATTTAAAAAAGAAAACAAAAAACTGATAGTGATGAACCTAGTTGCAGGGCAGGAATAAAGAAGTAGACATAGGAAATGGACTTGAGGACATAGGGTGGGAGGGCAAAGCTGGGGTGAAGTGAGAGTAGCATCGATGTATATACACTACCGAATGTAAAATAGTTGGCTGGTGGGAAGCAGCCGCATAGCACAGGGAGATCTGCTCGGTCCTCTTCGATGACCTAGCGGGTGGGATAGGGAGAATGGGAGGGAGGCTAAAGAGGGAGGGGATATGGGGACATGGATATGCATATGGATGATTCGCTTTGTTGTGCAACAGAAACTAACACAGTATTGTGAAGCAATTATACTCCAATAAAGATCTATTAAAAAAATATAGTAAAATAAAACCTCTGTTGAGCACAGGGAATTCTACTCAATACTCTGTAATAACCTCTATGGGGAAAGAATCTAAAAAATGAGCAGATGTATGTATATGTATAACCGAATCACTTTTCTGTACAGCAAAAACTAACACAACATTGTAAATCCAACTGTACTCCAATAGAAATTTTTTAAAATAAATAAAAAGAGTGGGGGAAACATTTCATCCACTAGAAAGCACCGAGGGAGTGGAAGCTCAAAACAGGATCTGTGGAGAAGCAGGAGGTTTATATGGAAGGGTGGTGACAGATGCGTCATAATGAACACATACGCTTGATGGGCAGGATGCTGTTCTTGGGTTTTTTGCTTCTAATATTTTCCTTCTGCTTTTTCTCTAGGATATCGAGTCATTGATGTCTGAGGGAAATAAGTCTCGGACGGTAGCTGCGACCAACATGAATGAAGAAAGTAGCCGCTCCCATGCTGTGTTCAACATCATCATCACACAGACGCTGTATGACCTACAGTCTGGGGTGAGGGATCGGGTAGGACCTTCGGTAGCAGTGAAAGAGCTCTACCTGCATGAGTGAACTGTTTCATGTCTGGATTCAGTTCCTGAGAACTTTATGCCAGCTCTTCTACTTACTAGATGAGCTACTTTGCTTACATCATTTAATTTGTTAGGTCTTACTTTATATATAACATTTTTTAAAAAATTGGATTCCTTGTATAAGCTCCCTAAAGAACGTGATGATGTCACCGTACAGCTTTTAATATGTATCCTTTCATACTGAAATTCCCCTAAAAACAACTGGGTTTACATCATAGTCATTAAGGGATATTAAAGAGGAAACTGCCACATTTAGCCTAAAGAAAACTTTTTCAACAAAAGAAGGATTTGACCTGAATACGGAGGAATCCTCATGTCCTGGTATGTTCTCATAGGTGCATAAAAGCTCCAGCTTTCTGACTGTATTCTGGAAAGCCCAGTGCACTTGCTTCCCAACTACAAAACAAAATGCCACACTGCTACGCCAACCTAAATTTTGCCTGTGAAACTGCCAGTCCAAGAACTCTTCTTACAATTTAAGGTCTTCTTGAGGAGAATGCCTTGTTGTAGCGGGATGGCTTTAGTTGTGGTGCTGAGATATATGTAGATGTCTGTGTGGTTTCTGCACTCATGTGTGTCGTTTCTCTCGTTTCTCACGACTAGAATTCGGGAGAGAAAGTGAGCAAGGTCAGCTTGGTGGACCTGGCGGGTAGCGAGAGAGTGTCTAAAACGGGAGCCGCGGGAGAGCGACTGAAAGAAGGCAGCAACATTAACAAGTAAGAGGCTGGTGCAACTCCCGCTGGAACGCCCCACCCAGCTTCTTGTGTGCCTGGGGGACTTGTCGCATTACCAGGGGTCAGATGGCTCTGATCACAGATGGTGCAGAGTCTGTGTAGCTTTAATGAACTGGGTTGAAGAACATCCACTTGCCTCTATTGAGATGCATGAGGTTTAGTAAAACGCCTCAAACCTTGTACAAACACCCAGTGTATCACTGTATAATATAGTCTTAGGTGAACGCAAGTTGCAATTTTGTAAATCAAATCATATCTTAAATTTAACTCGAGGAGCTTATGCTGAAGAGGAAATCTGCTTCGAATCCCTTTGTAAGGCTACTACGGTTTAAACATCAATACCTCCCCCCGCCAAAAGTAACATTTATTGACGAACTGCCATCCTGAACTCTCACTCTCTGCCTTGAGTGCCTGCAGCATGCCCGGGGATGTGGTGAAGGCTGGGGGAGAGCCGAGGTGCGGGGTGTGTAGGAGTTGGCCCAGTGGACAAGGAGATGAAGGCATTTCTCTCAGCGGGTACAGCAAAGGCACAGTAAATGCCCATAATGTGCTTAGGACAAAGCCTGGCACGTAGTATACACTGAATAAATATTAATGGTTGTAGCTGTTATTTTTATAAGCTGTATAAACAGCGTGAGCAGAAAGTAGCTTAGTTTGTACTTGAATTTTTCTGTTGAGACATAAGAACTTGGTGTTTTGTTTAGGACGGAAGGTGACAAGAGGTAATATAGTCAGGAGCATGTTTGTGCAGCTTGCATTTCAAAGTGGTACTGGCACATTGTAATTTTACAAAAGTTTACAAAAGTTTAAAATTAGCAGTGAAATATCACCCCCTCTGTCAGATGGACAGAGCCGTGCTCACTGCACAGACTGCTGCTTTATGGGGTTAACTTCCAGTCATTCTGTCTCCTGCTCTAATAACAAAGGATTTTGCTCTATTTCATGACAAAGCATTGTAGGAGCCCGGGCGGGCATACAGCTCTGCATTCCAAAATGAGTGCAAGAACCAGGATGGGCAAGCAGAAATGAGGGTGTGAGGATGCAGGTACCAAAGAAAAGACTCACCCCTCCTAGACATTTGTTTACTGGTGCTAAGCCATGCCAGCCCTTTGCCTGTGTCTACACTTGCGGGAAGCCACTGGGAATTCTGTGCTGCGAATTTATGGAAATTTTGAGTATGGCTGGCCTTCATGTGTAACGATCACTAGTTTCTATTGACCTCTTACTATGTGCCAGGCACTGTTCTGAATGCTCTATATGTAATAACTCACATCAGCATCGTGAGATGGGTCTATTATACCCATTTTACAGATGAGGAAACCAAGGCAGAGAGCATCCAGGGTCACAAAACTCTAAGCGTGGATCTTAGATTTGGTTGTAGGCTGTTTGGCTTGAGAGCCCAGGCTCACCCCACTGCTGTAAGTGGGGTGCCCAAGTGTTCTGTTTGCCGGAAAGAGTCCTGATTGATACTTTTGTCCCAGAGGAAATATTAATAGTGCCCCCTTCAATTTGGACACTAAATTATGTAGTGTCTCAAACTGGACTACCTCAAGGCCACATGATAGCATGATTTAGGTACTCCAGCTACTGGCTCTTTTCCATTATGACTTAATGGAGTGAATGGCATTCTTTTAGCTTCCTATCATCTTTCCTTAGTTATATTACTGGCTCTTTCACAAATGGATGTATGTATTCCTTACTACTAGTCTATGAGATATCTACATTTTTATGGTTCTTTTTAGTTTTGGGAGCACTTTCATATGCATTATTTCATGTGAGGTTCATTATATGTATCTTTTTCTCTGTTTAAAGATGAGGTTGGAGATATTTAAGTAGTATGAATAAAAGCTAAGCAGACGTTTATTAAGCCTCTGCTATGTGTCTGGCACTGCATTAGATGTGGGGATGCAAGAGGAACTTAGATACTGTTGTAGACAGAATATTGCTTGCCTGTCCTCCAAATATGTCCGGGTCCTAATTCCCAAAACATGTGCATATTTTACCTCACAAAGGGATTTTGCAGATGTGATTAAGTTAAAGATTTTGAGATGAGAAGATTATTCGGGTGGGTCTAATCACAAAGCTCCTTATAAGTGAAAGAAGGAAGTGGCAGAGCCAGCGTCAGGGTGACGTGGGTGAGAAAGACCTCACAGTCCATTGCTCGCGTGAGGACGGAGGAAGGGGCCATGGGCCGAGAGACGTGGGCACCTGGAAAAGGCGAGGAAACGGTTCTCCCCTTGAGCCTCCCGAAGGCACGTAGCACTGTCGGCACCTTGGTTTTAGCTCAGGGAAGCACATTCTAGACTTCTGGCCTCCAGAACTGTGAGATGATACAGTTGTGTTGTTTTAGGCCACTGTGTCTCTGGTTATTTGTTACAGCATGATTGCTGCCCTCAAGGAGCACATAGGTTAAGATAACAGTAAGTTACTTCATCCAAAAAAGCAAAAGAAGGTGGAGGGATTTTCTCGAGCAGGTGATGTTGAGAAGTGCTACATCACCCAGCATTGAAGCATGTTTTTTTAGGACACACTTACCAGCCTGTGGATGTTTGCCAAGTTGGTCTTGTGCTTTTCCCAAAATAGCTGGCTCGAAGGGAGTGGAGCCGTCTCTGAACCCTTTCCCTTGAACCTTAGTCCAGGGCTTTTTTCTTTACCTCACACATCTCTCTCAGCTCCCTGAGTTGGTGCATATGTGCCGGGAGCCCACTGTGGGTCCAGGTCTCCACCAGGTGTCCTCCAAGTTCTCAGCATGGTCATTGGTACTTAGTCACTGAATTGATGGGACATCTTCTCACAGTAGGACCATGCCGTGGTCTGCACAGCTGTCTTAGAGACCTTTGTAGAAAGAGAGGCCCATAGTCCTTTACCTGCAGTTCCAAAATCCAAAGTGCTCTGAAAACCAAGTGCTTTTCTGATTTTCTTCATAGCTCACTTGTTGGTGAACCCTCACCTGAACTCTGATGAGGTCTTTATCTTCATTTATGGTCTTTATTTACTCATTTAGGGTGGCCATTCATAAGTTTAGCTGCAGAAACGTTAATGAATTTTACGGTGGGCTGCTGTCCCAGATCCCACCAGTGGTCATGGGTAAGTGTATGCACTGAACTTCCTCAAATCCAAAATATTCTGAATTTCAAAACACATGTGGCCCCAAGGATATCCAGTAAGAGATAAATGGACCTGCACTTTTTTGTTCCGTTTAGCAAATATGTGTTGAACACCGACTGGGCATAAGAAGAAAGGGGTGAGTAAGATCAGACCCTAGCCTCAGGAAGTTCAAGGTCCAGTGAGGAAGGAGACCTTTGGAGGAGTTATATTAATACATTAACTGCCATAGAAACTTACACACAGGGTGCGGTGGGGACATGGGTGACAATACAGCTGGCAGGTTTGCAGAAGGCTTCCCAGAGGAGACACGGGAGCTTCTTAGTTACAGAAACTAGGGGTGTGACCTTTCTGTGCCTCTGTTTCCTCACCTGTAAAATGTGGATGAGCAAACACTGTGATAAGGCTGTTGTGAGGATTAAATTAGTGACTACTTGTAGCATGCGTAGAACAGGCCTACCCCTAGTAAGCTCTATGTTAAGTGTGTACTAGTAAAATAAATAGTATATTGAAACTGCTGCCTGATAGTTCCACAAATGGTTTTTTTAAGCCTTAAAATCAGTGCCCAGTGGAGGGCTAAAATTAAAGAAATCTCTGACATGTTTCCTAAGCTTCCTCTCAGCCTCCTTCTGGGGCTTATTTATATGGAACATTAATAATCCTCTTAAGCAGACCTGCCAGGGACTTCACACAGACATTAGTGTCTGCTTAATGGGCTATGGATTTAGGGGCTTCACCTCTCCTTAAGCTCTTAAGAGCTTTACAGCACACGTTATTCCTTCACGCGGAGAGCTAAGGCACTGTATGGCTGTACTGCCAAGGCCTGTTCCGGGCCGGGGAGGGATAGGTCATCTGTAGACCATCTTCACAGGGGACGCGTCTGGGAGTCCATCTGCTGCTCCTCTGTCTACTGAGGGCGGAAGGACGAAGCCTTTTTCTGCTCCTGGAGACTGGTTGGTTCAACTTCTCTGAGAACTCACTTAGATCATGGAACACTCTCTAATACCCGTAGGAATGTCATTGAAAACGGTTCTGTTTTATTCTCAGCAATGGCCAACCATTAAATGCCAACAGTATTCATCTAATGAGTATCTTCCCCAGTCTCCTTTCCATTTCAATTACTGTGGTTAATAATAAAGTATATACTAAACATTTCCAAAAATGGGCTCTACTGAACACTTGTTTGAGGGATATTAATATATGTTACTCCTAGGATTCTGTCATATAATTTGTTTTTTGTTTGTTTGTTTGTTTTTGCGGTACGCGGGCCTTTTACTGTTGTGGCCTCTCCCGTTGCGGAGCACAGGCTCCGGACGTGCAGGCTCAGTGGCCATGGCTCACGGGCCCAGCCACTCCGCCGCATGTGGGATCTTCCCGGACCGGGGCATGAACCTGTGTCCCCTGCATCGGCAGGCGGACTCTCAACCACTGCGCCACCAGGGAAACCCCTGTAATTTGTTTTAATAACTTATAAGCACAACGTTTCTAATGTTTCATGTGACTCAATCCTTTTTTTCTTCTTGAGTACCCTCCATGACTCCTGTTCATTTCCCCTCGGAAACCCCATTTTGGTGGGTTTTGCCTGCAGAACTAAATGTGAACTTGTACCAGGGGAGAATAAAAGTGGCCTGCCTTCTGTCCATTATTCAGGGGCGGGTGGGGGTCCCTGTTAATTTACCACTTGTGCATTGCAGGGTCCACATATGTGAAGAAAGAAATCTGAATAAATGTCTCTGTATTTAACACAAGAGACCCACAAGGGACAGAGCAATAATTTGCTCCTGAGGATGCAGTAGCCACATCTTTTGGGACATGTGCCATTGTTACTTCAGTGTTTCCCAAAACATTCTTGTGAAATACTAGTTCCTCAAGTGGCTTTGGGGAGAAAAAGACCCCTGGATAAATAATTTTGAGAAAGGCTACTTATAAAGCCTTGTTTTGGAGATTCCCAGTGCTAAAAGCGCTCAGAAATCCTGCAGTCGTGAGTCCCGTATAACTTCATGATTCCCTGAGCTTACTTGATGACAGAATTCTAGGTATAACATATATTAATGTCTCTAGAACAAATGTGCAAAAGAACGTTTTGGGGTTTTTTTGGAAATATTCGTATATGCTTTTTTATTACACCACAGCAATTGAAATGGAAATGAGATTGGGAATGATACTCATTAGATGAACATTTGAGTTTAATGATTTGCATTAGTCACTGGAAAACTGGTGAGTGGAAATGAGGCCCATACTGTAGATATAACTGTTTTCTTTCCTCTCCTGTCATGTGATGGTGCTGTCCTTTCACCATAATTTTCCACATAAATTGCCACTTTGCATTTCTCCTTTCCTGTAAGGAGTGGGGACTTCCTGGGGAAGAGGGCTAAACTCAGTTCCACTAACTTCATCATCTTTTGACTAATTCTGTAAAAGCCAAGGATTGCATTATGCTGTAAGCAACAGAAACCACTGCAATGACAACCAAGTGATGAGTTAATCTTTCTCACTTAACAAGAAGTCAGAGGCAGGTCCAATACCTCAGAAATGCTATCAGGCACACAGCTGTATGTACTAACCTTAGTATGCGTTCATGCGGCTCTCATGACCTCAAGACAGCTCCACCATTCCAGGCATTGTATCCATATCTGTGTTCCAAACAAGATGGGGAAATGACCACTGGCTTCTGTCAGCTGACTATGTACCTTTTCTATCAGAACCATAGCCTGCTTGGAAGCGCCTCCCAGGAATATCTCCCTGTATCTCATTGGCCAGAACTGTGTTTCGTGGCTTCTCCGAGCTGCAGAGGACTCCGTAGAGATTTTAGCTCGGTTCATCCTTCCCAGCAAAATCAGGTGTCCGTTAGCAAGTTAGAAGGGGAAAATGGATATTGGGCCAGCACCCACAGAGTGTACCCAAACTGTCATTGAATTAGTCCTTTGTAGAAAGAGGTTCCTCTTCTGTTCTTCACCGTATTCTAGACTCAGCGTAGTAACTTGGCAGATATTGACTGTGTGCTTTCTGTAAGCCAGGCATAGCAGTCTCTGCTGCCACGGTGGTCACAGTCTAAGTAGAAAGAGCAGTGCATACACAGCTGACCCTGATAAAGTTTAATAAGTCCTACAGTTATGATCTTAGAAAAAGATCACTGCAAACATAGGTCAAATAGATTTGAAATCCATCCTAGACATTATAGCTAACTCACATCACATCATATCTACTCCTAAAGGAAGGAATCTGGTAATTGGAGTTTCAAGGGAAACTAGGTAGGTTTAAGGAAGGTATAGAAAAGCAAAAAAAAAAAAAAAAAAGTTGAATTATGACAATTTTTAAAATTGGGGTATAGTTGCTTTACAGTGTTGTGTTGGTTTCTGCTGTACCGTGAAGTGAATCAGCTGTATGTGTACATATATCTGACAGTTTTTTTTTTTCAGCGAGCCACTTTTATTTTTGATCCTCCTGAGTTTTATTTACTTTCTTTCTGATCCCGAATTCTCCCTTATTATAGTTGGCTGTCTGTTTTTTGGGGGGTTTTGTTTGTTTTTTTGCAGTACGCGGGCCTCTCACTGTTGTGGCCTCTCCCGTTGCAGAGCACAGGCTCTGGACGCGCAGGCTCAGCGGACAGGCGTCCCCTGCATTGGCAGGCGGACTGTCAACCACTGCGCCACCAGGGAAGCCCCGGCTGTCTGTTTATAGATGTTATCCCCTGGCCTAAGTCATCCTTCCTCCGCAGCCAGCCCCTCCCCCTTCTCCTCCCTACCCCCGCCCAAGGACTTGTGGTGAGAGATTTAACCATTAGGAACTTCCTCACTGTCTCCACCTCCAGCAGGTTCGGGAAAGGAGCGGTGCTTTCCTAGAAGGAGAAAGATTCCTGGAGTAACGTTTTCAGCCCCTAAAATTGGCAAAACACTCCCACCCCGTTCTGACACCCATGAGCTGCCTGTTTGCCTCCAGGCTGAAACAGCAGAGCTAGCAGGGTGCATAATTAGTTATTTTGTTATATTTTTAAGGTCCCTGGAAATAAAATTCCCATTAAAATATGTAAGCCTGGTGTTCAACTTTCAGACATTGAACTTTCAAATGGTTTTTAGGATCCTAGATGCCCCTGGATCACTGCTTCCAGGGGGCAACCCAGAAAGGGGGGGTGGCATGGACCCCTCGTCACTGGGTAACCTGGTGACCTCTCAGTCATCACTGAGTCCCACTCATTCTGCAGTTTATTTCTTTTTGTTCCAAGAGGACCATATTAGGTTCAGATGAAGTTATTGTTTTGAATGTATGCACACCGTTAGGTAAAGAGCATGGCTTCTACAAGTGTTAAGCTTCTCTAACTGAATAAGTTATAGAGCTGTAGGACCACTGTTAACCTCAGAATTGCCGGTATTGACCCTTGAGTCGCTGAGCTCTTTGTAGTTGGTATGAATTAAAGTAATTTCTGCTGCATTTGGGTATGCAAAATTGGGGATAGTCCAAAGAGTTGCTTCCAAATGAAAACTTCATTTCAATAGTAGCAAAATGTGAAAAATGCCCAGTATTCTATATCTAAAGCAGAAATGTGTTTTTGCCTTATATTGAACTCCCTTTTCCCTCTATTTCATATATATCACATGCCATTTTTCTTTCTTAAAATTTCTTTTAAAGTGTACAGTTCGGTAGCTTATGATATTCATAGAGCTGTGTAACCATTACCACGATCTAATTCTAAAACATTTTCATCATCCCCAAAAGAAACCTGGTGTCCAGATCATTCCCCCTTCCCCCCACCTCCCCAGCCCCAGGCAACCACGACTGCCATCTCTATAGGTTTGCCTCTTCTGGATATTTCATATATAAATGGAATCAAACAGTATATGGCTGTATCAGTTTCCTAGTGTTATAACAGATTACCACAAACTGGATGGGTTAAAACAACAGTCATATATTTTCTCACGGTTCTGAAAGCTGGAGGTCCAAAATCAAGGGATTAGCAGGGTTGGTTCCTTCTTGGGGACTCAGAGGGAAAACCTCTTCCATGCCTCTCTCCTACCTTCTAGTGGTTGCCGGCACTCCTTGGCCTGTGGATGCATCACTCCAGTCTCTGCCTCCATTTGCACCTGTTGTTTTCCCCTGTGTGTCTTTGTGTCTTCTCATGGCTTTATTTTAAGTACACCAGTCATTGGATCAGAGCCCTCCCTAAGCCAGTATGATCTCATCTTAACTATTTACATCTGCAAGGACCTTATTTCCAAATGAGGTCACATCTAAGGTTCCGGTGGACATGAATTTGGGGGTGGGGAGTGGGCACTATACAACCCAGGACAGTGGCGTTTTGTGTTTGTCTTCTTTCTCTTGTAAGTTTTCAAGGTTCATCCATGTTGTAGCATGTTTCAGAACTTCATTCCTCTCATATGGCTGAATAATACTCCTTAGCAAGGACGTGCCACATTTTATTCTTCCCTTCATCATTCGGTGGACCTTTGGACTGATTGCACATTTTGGCTGTTGTGAATATTGCTGCTATGAAAATTGTTATACAAGTTTTTGTTTGGACATATGTTTTCATTTCTCTTGGAGTGGATTTGTTTAACTTTTAAATTTGTCAATTATGATACACATATTTATGTCACGTGGCAGTAATGGCTGTTGGTTATTAAAATTCTGACTCATTTTTGCCTCTTGGAATTGCTTTGTATTTCAATGACTTTTCCAGTGACTCACCTTTGGAGAATTATATTGTGTGATGGGAAATATGCTTTTACTCCTTTCAACTTATTTAATGGAAATCTATTGTTAACATTAGAAAGAAAGCTATGTAGTCTTTCAGTTGCTAAGCTCTAGTCACATGCTGATTTGTGTCCTTCCTTGTTTTTTATAAATACGTAGTAGCTTTTAATTTTTTAATCATTTACAAAGGGTTTTGTCTTTACGATATCATGTAACCTTCCTTGCCGTCCCGGGAGATGCCCTGAGACTGCTCTTTTCTGGCTGCTAAACTTGGAATTCAGTTGATTTCTTTTAAAAGAGCAATTGGTGCATAACTATGATACAAGGATGTCCTTCATCCCTCAATACCACAAATCTGTTGTTTCTATGGTGATCTTTTCTCCAAGTTCAGAGAACATGTATTAACCACCACGGGACACTCATTAGCCTAGACTAGTGGTTCTTATACTCTACCTGTATCAGAATCACCTGGAAGGCTTGTGGAAGCTCAGGTTCCTGAGTCCCACCATGAATGTTTGATTCAGTAGGTCTGTGGTGGGGCCTGAGAATGTGCATTTCTAACACGGCTGCAAGTTGTGCTGGTGCTGCTGGTCCCAGGACCACTTTTGAGGCTCATAGGCCTGGCACCTGAATGTATGTATCACTTTGGGTATTGTTCAGCCAGGGCTTCTCAAAATTTAATGTGCGTGTGAATCACCTGGAGATACCTTTAACTGGTTCTGATTCAGTAGGCCTGGGAAGGCTTCCAAGATTCTGCTTGTGTAGTTCTTTGTTAGACTGTAGCAACTCCACATTGAAATAAGCTTGCCAGCTTTAAGCAGATGAACAGGATGTACCTTGTAACTGTAGTGGAAGGGTGCTTTGCAAGTTACATTGTTACTCTGGGAAAATCAGAGGCCAGAGTGGTCCAAGTTAGACTCAAAGAGTAAATGGTTGAGACTTTAAACATAATATTTGAAGTAAGTTATAATTCTCTAGTGCGATCTTTTTGTTTTGTTTTGTTTTTGTTTTTTTTTTGTTTTCACGGTATGCGGGCCTCTCACTGCTGTGGCCTCTCCCGTTGCGGAGCACAGGCTCCGGACGCGCAGGCCCAGTGGCCATGGCTCGCTCCGCGGCATGTGGGATCTTCCCGGACCGGGGCACGAATCCGCTTCCCCTGCGTCGGCAGGCGGACCCCCAACCACTGCGCCACCAGGGAACCCCTCTAGTGCAATCTTTTAAATGTATGTTTCCAGGTTCTGAAATGTATGTTTCACAGGTCCTGTGATTGATCGGAATAGATTCTACAGGGATTCTAAATTCATTCTTTTAAATTAATGGGGTTTATATATATTTTTTTTTTTTTTTTTTTTTTTTTTTTTAATTTTTTTGGCGGTACGGGGGCCTCTCACCGTTATGGCCTCTCCCGCTGCGGAGCAGAGGCTCCGGACGCGCAGGATCAGCGGCCATGGCTCATGGGCCCAGCCGCTCCGCGGCATGTGGGATCTTCCCGGACCGGGGCACGAACCTGCGTCCCCTGCATCGGCAGGCGGACTCTCAACCACTGCGCCACCAGGGAAGCCCGGGACTTATAATTTTATACTTATTATCTAGAAGGATTATTATTTTACGAAAACTAAATAAATACTCCATAAAACTAATTTTTTAATTTTTCTCTTGGCAGATCACTTACAACCTTGGGGTTGGTTATCTCATCACTGGCTGACCAGGCAGCTGGCAAGGGTAAAAACAAATTTGTGCCTTATCGTGATTCAGTCCTCACTTGGCTTCTTAAGGTAATTCATTGTTCTCGTGTTCTTTTCCAACTAGAAATTGGCTGTTTCAGTGGTGACAGCTGAGAAGTGTGTGCAAAATACTACACAACGAACTCCTGACAATAGTGTTATCCTGATTCCTAAACATGCAGGATGAAAACTCATTCCTGTTGCCTTTTTTCCATTAATAATGCTGTTTGGCAGGCATTGTGCATTGATGTGAATAGAGAGAGACCACTTTCATCTGTCATAAACTTACTTGTGAAATACAAACCCATTTCCACACTGAGTTTTCTTCACCGCAGAGGTCATCCGTGCACGTTTGCTGCTTCTCTCATGCGTTGTGCATGGAATGGGCCTCATTTCCTAAGATGCTATTTGAAATATTTTGCAGGACAATCTGGGGGGCAACAGCCAGACCTCTATGATCGCCACTATTAGCCCAGCAGCAGACAACTACGAAGAGACCCTCTCCACACTAAGATATGCCGATCGAGCCAAAAGGATTGTTAACCATGCCGTTGTGAATGAGGATCCCAATGCAAAAGTCATCCGGGAACTGCGGGAGGAAGTGGAGAAACTGCGAGAGCAACTCTCGCAGGCTGAGGTATGGTCAGCCCAGTGCTCCCTGTGATCCAAGCTCCCCGGCTTGTGGTGTCTGAGTGGCGAGGCGAGGTCGAGCTCGCTTGCACCTCCAGGTCGCCTCAAGTGGTGCAGCAGTTCTGAGTTGATGGGCATCTTCTCCGTGCTAAGCACTGTGAAGACACAGGCGTATAATGCAAGGCTCTGTCCCATGAACTGACAGTCAAGGAAGCAGACAATTAAAAGAGAGGTGCTGCTATTGCCTGTTTGCTTCAGTCAATCAGTTGGCCCTTGAGCCCAGATCTCTTCCAATGTGAAATCCTAAGACCCAAATATGCTGCTTTGATTAACATTGTAGATTACATTCCCACGCAGCCTTGCCGTTTTCAGAGAAATTAGTTCTGTATCATCTCCTCATTAAGTCATGGAGGACAAGGTGGTCAAGAATAGTTAGCATTAGGAAAAATTCAGAAATCTCCTTTTATTTTATCTTTTTTTATCAGCTCCTGACAGGGAACAAAATCATTTTGCATTGTTACCATCTTTCCTTGGCTTTACCCAGACTTTAATAACCATAACCCTTTCCAAATAGCTGTTGCCAGAGAGGCACTGTCTCACTGAAATAGTAAGAGATGAAGGTCAAGTGCCTTAACTTCAGTCACATGCTTCCACATGCCAAGATTCAGATGTGTACCTAAGGCTTCTAAGTTCACATTCCTTCATACCACTGTCTTCTGACCCCACAAAGAAAAGGAAGTCAAAGCCAGGGATCTGAATATTCCATCTGTTGGTGATAGTGGAGTTGCATTATAACTCTTTGTTTACATGTCTTTCTCGTCTTCTTGGCCACGGGCTCCTAAAGTGCAAGAGGCATGTTTTATTAATTTTTTTATCGCTAACCCTTAGTACAACATTGATGCTGGAAAGCACTTAGCACAATGACTTGCCCATGGTAAGTGCTCGATAAATGTTGCTCTTTTTGTGATTATCATCATAATCATCATTGAGTGCATCAAGCATAATTTTTTTAAAAATCAATGCCAAGAAGGGTAGCATAACACCTGAAAAATCCAAATGCTGATAAACTTTGATGCGAGTCATGATCCTAGGAAGAGAGTATAACAGCTCTGGAATTTGTCTGTAGGTGGATGATCTCCATCCTCCCTGTTTTCTTTGAATCTGCATTTCCACTGTGACCATGTAATCTAGGGCGGGTAGCTAGAACAATGCCTGACCAAAGGGTAGAGCAGAGGAACCACAGCAGGTTCATGTAGAATTTTCATGTATGTCCCCTTGGACCCAGTACTAAATGTCACTCCCAGGCTCTGTTAACAGAGTGAGACTCAAGCATCCTCAGCCGGCCTCCACATCATCGGCACTTCAGCTTCCTGTCTGAGCTCTGCCGTCTTTCTTGGTCATAGGGTTATACTCTGCAGAAGCTCATGTTACTATAAGGTGTCCAAAAAGTATATGTGGTGGCCAAGTAAAGGCCCCCCAAATTTCTTAAGCTGCATGTAGCTATATTTAGACCCCTTAATTATTCTCACTGAGCAAACACAGAGGGAAATTACTGCCTTTTTAACCAGAAGTCCTATTTCCAAGTGAGTAATAAATATGCTAAGTTTATTACCATCAATAAGAAAAGTAGTTCAAATGGCCCAGACTCAAATTTTAAAATAAATGAGAAGAATTGCCACCTTTCCTGGTAGGTTAATGTAACTGGAATGTGTTTATTAGTGATGTGTGTTGATCTCTGTCTTATTGAAAAAGAAGTCTACTTAAGTAATTTGTTCTCATACTTTTCTATTTTGAAGGTGAACTTTAGCATCTTTTAGGTCTTTAAATGTGAAATTTAAGTACGATGGCTAAAATTACTCTGGGATGATTTGTATCTATTTAATTCAGGGCACTGGAATTTCTTTTTCTCCCTCAAAGAGTAGCAGCCATTTACTCTTTCACTTCATTTGATTAATAAAGGTCTAAAACCCCCTTACAGTGTGTGGCTTAATTGCTTCCAACAGACAGTTGATAACCCCTTAAGAAGGACAATAAGGGATTGTCTTGTACACAATGGTGGAAAAAATTAGAAAATCAGATTTCTCTGCTTTCATTTTAAAGGCCATGAAGGCCCCTGAACTGAAAGAGAAGCTCGAAGAGTCTGAAAAGCTGATAAGAGAACTAACAGTGACTTGGGAAGAGAAGCTGAGGAAAACAGAAGAAATTGCACAGGTAGCTTGATAACTTGGGCCTAAAATATTGTGGGGTTTTTTTTTATTTTTTATTTTTTAATTGAAGTAGAGTTGATTTACAATGCTGTGCCAGTCTCTGCTGTACAGCAAAGTGACCCAGTTATACACATGTAGACATTCTTTTTATATATATATATATTCTTTTCCATTGTGTTTTACCACAGGATATTGAATATGTTTCCCCGTGCTATAGTGATTCTTTTTCATTTGCTGTCTTTTCTGTATAGCCACTTATCATCCTCAAAAAGTCCTTTAAGGACCTCTTTCTGCTGAACTAGAGCCTGCAAAGATCCGTTTTAGACACTGACTTCATTGTTTTTTATTAACTACCGTTTGGTCCCTGTATTTGCTAGAAGTGTTGCAGAGCACTGAATTTGTACAGGCACGGTTCAGGAAACATCTTTAATACGTTCTGCTTTTCACATTTAACCAGAAACCTGTTCTGTGGTTTTAGATCACCTGGCAAAGCATGCAGCTACCTGATTGGCAGAGAATTCACAACATGCAGCACATCAGTAGTTTTTTCAGTGTGCATGATTCTTCAGCTTGTTAGCAAATGCTGTTATGAACTTTACTTGAGAAAATAAAAAGCAAGGACTAATCATGTGAGTGTGTGTGTATGAGAGAGAGATGAACCTCTGCACTATGCATTTCATGAGCAGTTTAATCTCATTGACCACTTATAAGTATTGGACCATCCCAATCAGGTAGCTTGAAATCAGTAACTGGAACCTAGTCCAGCCTGCTGCTTATATGTGTCTTGTAGATATCACAAACATATACCTAACTTTCTATAACTCCTACATTGCTTTATTTTTCTTCATAGCCCATATCACCTTTGGAAATTCTGTATTTTACTTGTCTATTTTGTCATGGTCTCTCTCCTTCCATTAGAATATAAGTTTTCATGAAAGGAGTAGCTTTGTTTTGTTTGCTTTTATATGCCCAGCCCTAGATCTGTACCTAACACATAAATATTTCTTGAATAACTTGAATGAATTTGAGGCCCTCTGCAAAAGGGACCCAGCCTGCTCTTCCAGCCCCGTCTCCCACTATTTTCCCACATTGACTTTCCCACCTGAAATCATCCAGTGCGCCCCGAGTCTTTACTGTGCTTTCCTCTGCCCTTCCCCTAGAACACTCTGCCCTTACCTTGCTGCTCTCCCATTTCCTCCTACTGAAATTCTTCTTGTGCTTCAAGAACCATCTCAAATGCATTCTCTTCCTGAAAGAAGCCTTTCCTGGACTCTTAACCCATCATGATTTCCCTCCTTTGAAGCCCTGCAGCACATTGTTCCTCTCCAATGGCACAGGGCTCTCCTCTTTTACTTCTAGTTGTGTGGTCTTATCACCTCCACTGGACAGGAAGCCCTTAAGGGCAGGATGGTGCCTGGTTCATCCTTGGTGCCCCTAAAACACTGACACAAGATGTCATGTGTTCTAGGATCTCAGTGAACTTGGTTGAACTGAGTAGAATGTGTAATTTCACTGGCCTTGTCCCCAGAAATAGTGACTTAAGCTTTCCACGGATACATCTCATGACTAGAGCAACAAATAGAGCTTCCCTGCTTTTGTCTGTGTCTGTGCACAGGAGAGGCAACGACAACTTGAAAGTATGGGGATTTCCCTGGAGACGTCTGGTATCAAGGTGGGGGATGACAAGTGCTATTTAGTCAACCTGAATGCAGACCCTGCTCTCAACGAACTTCTGGTTTATTATTTAAAGGTGAGAGAGTATATTAGTGGATAGTTGCAATCCCAATTCCGTCACGTACGATTCCCACTTGAGTCTGGGTGCCTGTCCCCATGATTTTGCATTTTGTATCCAGCTTAGCTCTCGTTAAAAGTAAGAGGATTGGTAGTTCAATCAAGTTACCGTTAAGAGTGAAAACCAGCTCTTTTGCATTCTACTGGGGCTGTGCAGTTGGGCTGATTTCCATCAGAGGGGCACGAGTGAGCAATGGAAGGTGTCAGAGTGATCCCTGGCTATGGTGACAGGATTCTGAGAAGCTCTGGAGAGTCACCATTATGCTTCTGAGTAATTCTAAGGGGATCTCGAGATCAGCACAAGCCTAAAGCAGACTCTTGTGGAAGATTAGACAGCTAGGCTTCTTCCATATCCATCCCTCCTAAGCCTGTATGCTCAGGACATAACTTTTGGTCCTATAATCACCTTCAAGTGTGGAGATGGGCGTGGCCTTTTGGATTCGGCACTTCGGCCTCAGGGTACTGCCACTGACCAGGCTGCAGGGCTCGCTGCAGCAGTTCTCAGACTGCTTCGTTAAAGATTCTGAGCTGCCTCGTGAATGTACGAGTGGAGAATAAGCTAGAAGTGAAGAAGGGAACCTCAGTCTTCTATCATCCTTTTTATTCTACTTTTTCCAGAAATAAATATGGCACAAATAGCCCCTGACTTATTGAGAGTCCACTAATGGACTTAAGATCTATTCATTTAGGAAATGATGAAGGGGTAAGGAATTGTTTCTGAAATCTTAATTTTGAAAGACCAAGTCTTGCAGTTTCTCTGTTGAATAGGGAAGTATATTATTATCATAGTGACTGCATGGTTTTTAGAGCAATAGAACAAACAAAGAGGATGAGCAGTGGGCAGAGTCACCAAGGGTCGCAGTCCTCACATGTCTGAGGTTTGAGGTACTTAAAAATCATGCTAATCTGTACATTGTATAATCCACAGGCTTCAGTACTCTGTAATTTGGTATTAGAAACTCAACTATTTTTTAAATCACTTTAAAAGTTACATATTTGAAAATATGACTTTCCATGAAACTATTTTCAATGATTCTTGAATTTATAGAGCTGTTTTCAAAGCACTTTCACCGTTAACTCAGGTGATCCTTGAGAAAGAATCCTGCTCATTAGATCATATTAATAATATTGTTCTGGTTCTGCAAAAAAAAAAGAAAAAAGAAACTGAGGCTCAGAGAGTGAAATGCCTTGCCCACGGTCACATGACAGTAAGTCGTCCAGTTAAAACCGGAGCTCAAGGTATTCTACTATCAAGTCTGACTTCTTTACGTTCTAAAATAATAGCTAATCACTGTTGATCAGGGTTTGGGTTTTTTTTGTAGTGTTTAATCATATTTTACATTTAGTGTATTAAGGTAAGCTTTTGACCTACAGTGCGCCAGATCTCACATTTTCCATCTGATTCATCTAATGTTGTCATGCATGTGCTGTTGGGTTATTCGAATTGATTGTGATGAACTTTTGCTGAGTTACTTGTAAGGGTAGGTTTTTCTTTCTTTAATGATCTGTTGTCAGGACCATACCAGGGTAGGTGCAGATACCTCACAGGACATCCAGCTCTTTGGGATAGGAATTCAGCCTGAGCACTGTGAGATTGATATTGCTTCTGATGGAGAGGTCACCCTCACTCCAAAAGAAAATGCAAGGTAAGAAATGTCCCTTAAAGGTAAGAAGCAGCTCCTTAACATAGCTCAAGTGCCTTATTTTTAGACGTAGACTGACCCTTTCTGTCTGTTTGCTTAGTTATATCAGAGTTAAGGCTACACTGGCTTTTGCTTTCTGCTTGTAGAGAGCTGTGTAAGCAAGATTTCGAGCACCATCTTCAGGGTGGCTGATTCTGCCTTGAGGGCTGGGTGATCTTAGATAAGATACTTCTTTTATCTAATCTTCAATTCCCTCATATGATAAATGAGGCTAATAGTAGACAAAACATATAAATCACTTGGCTCAGTGCCTGACACACATATCTATTGTATAAAGTTATTTGTTATTACCGAGTGTAATGCATTGTATGAAAAGCAGTTAATCAGATAACTCCGTTATATGAAAAATTCCTAAACTAGGCTATAATATGTAAAAATTTGAGAATTGACAGGATAATATATTTACTTTTTAATTTCTACTAAATGATGTCTTGAATTATTTTATAATCATGTGTAAAATGAAGTCCTAAAACAGTATTCCTTAACTCACATAATTCAGAACACACATTTTTATGAAGAAAACTATATTCATTTCAAATTATTCTGTTAATATCACCCATATACATTTCTAAGTGATGAAAAACTGAGACTAACAATAATAGCATACATGATTCATGAAATTTGTAGGCCTTCTGTTATAGTGATATATTATTAAGATATTTAATGGTGAAATGATATCATTCCTTAATTTTTACTTATTCCAAGTTCAAATAGATTTTAGTTTCATGCTGTATCCCCCTATTAGAAGCTCTGGATTTTTTTTTTCATACTTTTTTTTTATTGACAGAATTATGTGTGTGTATATACATACACACACACACACACACACACACACACACACACAACATAATTTGATCATATTCTCTTTTAACACTACATCTGAAAATGATTTTATTCGGTAGATTTCCTCATACCTGATTTTACTTCCATGTCTTTTTATCCTACATTTTGTCCTTCCCCACCCTGTGCAGTCTCCCCCTTTCCTGTAACCTCAGGGCAGTGGTTCATTCATTCAGTATACTTCCTCTAGGCTCTGTACTGGGAATGCCCAAGTATAGTAACTCAAAACCTGGTAGAGGAGAATATATAGAAACAATTGTTACTATACAGGAAAATAAGTGCTCCTTCTAAAGTGATCTTTATAACCTGCAAATCTGATCACTATAAAAGTGTGTGGGGTTTGCAGGACTGGAGGTAGGGAGAGCTGTTAGGATATTATTACGATATTGTTGTGGGAACACAGCAGTAGCAAAAGAAGTGAAGAACAAAATGTATTTCACAATTACTTGAGAGTCAGCGACGTTTAGCGATGTGCTTGGGGACAGGATGGGAACTCACTTAGTAAAAGAAAAGAAGTGAGCAATATTAGATTTCTGTCTTAGGAGATGAGATAAACAGTGGCACTACTAAATCAAAATAAATACAAGAGGCAGAACAGGTTTGGAGGATGATAGGCAATGAGTGGTAATGAGTTCACTTTGGAATACTTTGAGTTTGAGGTGTCCTTGGGATATCAATGTGAAGATTTCCAGTTGCACGTTGGATTTAGGGCAGGAGAACTACCCTAAAGATACAGACTGGGCATAATCAGTGTTGCCTGTCTTGAAAGTGGGTCTAGAGTGAATAGTGGAAGGGTGAAGCCAATGTTTATGGGATGGTCTGAAGATAATCCATGAAGTAGGGTGAGACAAGGGAGTCAGAGAGGCACAGAGGCAACAGCAGGATACAGTGATGGGATCTAAGGGAAGAGAACATTTAAGAAAGAGGTCAGAGTAGAAGCTGAAGAGCTTCTATTGGACGTAGCAGTTAGGAAGACATTAACAACCATGGAATGTTTAAGTACCATGCAGTTGTGGGTATGGAAGGAAAAAATGCAAAGAAAGAAGAATAGGAGGTGAGGAAGCAGGCCGAATCTTGGTTGTGCAGGTGGAAATGGGATTGGAGACACAGCAAGAGAGAGACATGGCGTGAAGGGATAGTCAGTATTTCCTGAGATCTGTCCTCAAGTCCACCGGTTCTCTCTTGTCATGTTTTACCTGCTGCTTAACCACATTCTACTGAGTTTTAATTTCAGTGTCTCTGTTTTTCATTTGTAGAAGTTTAGGAAGTCCTTTTTTAGATATGCCTGGTCTCTATTGGTAGAGGCTTGTTTTTACTCCATTGTATGCTTTAATAATTTTATTTTTACATATTTTATTGCCTTTACTGGGAAATTCTGTTCTCTGAAGTTGCTGGGGCTTCAATCCAACTATTTGTTGTATCTGCTGATAACTTTGCTTCCTAAAGCAGTTCATGATTTTTTAGATGTGCTCCTCTTCAGCGGTTTATCTGTAGGATTCTTGTGGCTTGGGTGAGGCTACATAAATTCCTGCAAAGAGATTTTATATTTGCTTCTTCCAAGTACCCCAGGCATGTGTTCAAGTAGAAATGACTTTTTAATGCTAATTTCTTGGCTTGGGTATGTTACCAAACCAGGCAGTTTCCATAACTTTTTCTTTTTTATATTATTGTAATAAGAGTGTACTATAAACGGCAAAGTGATATGTTCATATGTATGTTCAGAGGTGTGTGTGTGTGTGTGTGTGTGTGTGTGTGTGTGTGTGTGTGTGTGTGTTAGCATCTAGATAGGGGTCCTCTAAAGATACAGATGATCACAAAAGTAATCAGTAAGTAAGAGAGATGAAGCTTATTACATTTCTCTCTGATTTGCTCTGGAACTATTTTTAGTTTTATTTTAGAATAACACTGCTCAATAGAACTTTCTGAGATAGTGGAAAGGTTCTATATCTGCTAAGACCATTTTGGTAGCCACTATTGAGATAGTGCTCTTGAGAATTAACATATGGCCAGTGAGGATAAGGAACTGAATTTTTAAAATTATAATTCAGAGTTTAAAATAATAAAGGACCTGAGTGACACATTTCTACTCTTGATCATACTGCTATTCCTAGAATTTCCGGAGGGCTTTTTAGATGCCTTAATAAACAATGGAGAAATATATTTCTTAAAAACTGACTATTGAATGTCTGTTTCTTAGGTAGAAGAGATAAGTATTCTATAAAACTTTTTTTAAAAACTCATCTTTTTGGCAAAAGTATGTATGTATGTACATATTTATATATGTATAGTGTTAACAAACAAATTTTGAGTAAATTTGAAGATGTAATTGTATTAAATGATTTGTGAATTGGGCAGCATCTCATCAGGGGTTACACAACGTGGAAGGCTTTTATAGTAAGGAAGGTGGGACAAGGAAAGGAAGTCATCAGCAAGGAACGAAAATGAAAGTTCATTGGAGGAAAGTAAAAGTTAGGTGACAACAGTTTCTCATTAACTGAGCTGAGGTGTTTTTTAATTGGCTGGGCTTGTTGCTGGGCGCAGAGGAAGTCTTCCTTCCTCCTGCTGGGGTAGTAAAGTAGTGGCACTTCCTGTTGGGGGTGCAGGGTAGGTCTCTTCCTTTTGGGGTAACTGACATCTTCCTTTTTGGGATAATTGACGATGAGTGTTGGGGTATGAGAGTTCCCTTTTCAGGCCTCTTGACTCCAATTTTAGTTGAGGTTTCCTTTTATTAATTTTCACAATAGATGTACATATACATATATATTCTGATCTCATTTTCCATTTTTGCAGATGAATAAATCAGTTCATATTTCCAAATAGATGGGAAACAGACTTTTGAAACTTGAGTCACAATGTTGAGAGTCATTTTGAAGAATAAAGGGAGCATGTTAGCGTAAAACATACACACCAAAGCTTTACCATGTTTGTGTACGACAGATTAAAGACATTTAAGATGGTATTTCCAGGGTATTTTTTATCAATAAAAACTTAGCCACCAGACTTGAAATATTACTACAAAAGAGTGATTATTTTCATCTGTGAATTTTCCTTATTCCATAACTTTGAGCTTAAAAGTCCCCCTAAAGATTAGGAGCCAGATAATGAGAGTATATGAGAAAAGTAACTTACAGAAAAATTAAAACTCAAAATAATACTCATTATTTTTTCTACATCAAACTTCACTTGACAGCCCTTATAGCAAATTAAACTTTAATTAATTGATTAAGTATCCCCCTAATGTTTTGTTTTGCTTTTATTGTTTTTCTTTAAAAATTTTTTTTAACATCTTTATTGGAATATATTTGCTTTACAATGGTGTGTTAGTTTCTGCTGTACAGAAAGTGAATCAGCTATACGTATACATATATCCCCATATCTCCTCCCTCTTGCGTCTCCCTCCCACCCTCCCTATCCCACCCCTCTAGATGGACACAAAGCAACGAGCTGATCTCCCTGTGCTATGCGGCTGCTTCCCGCTAGCTATCCATTTTACGTTTCGTAGTGCATATATGTCCATGCCACTCTCTCACTTCTTCCCAGTTTACCCTTCCCCCTCCACGTGTCCTCAAGTCCATTCTCTGTGTCTGCGTCTTTATTCCTGTCCTGCCCCTAGGTTCTTCAGAACCATTTATTTTTAGATTCCATATATATGTGTTAGCATATGGTATTTGTTTTTCTCTTTCTGACTTACTTCACACTGTATGACAGTCTCTAGGTCCATCCATCTCACTACAAATAACTCAATTTCGTTTCTTTTTATGGCTGAGTAATATTCCATTGTATATATGTGCCACAGCTTCTTTATCCATTCGTCTGTTGATGGACACTTAGTTGGCTTCCATGTCCTGGCTATTGTAAATAGAGGTGCAATGAACATTGTGGTACATGACTCTTTGAATTATGGTTTTCTCAGGGTATATGCCCAGTAGTAGGATTGCTGTGTTGTATGGTAGTTCTATTTTTAGTTTTTTAAGGAACCTCCATACTGGCTGCATCAATTTACATTCCCACCAACAGTGTAAGAGGGTTCCCGTTTCTCCACACCCTCTCCAGCATTTATTGTTTGTAGATTTTTTGATGATGGCCATTCTGACTGGTGTGAGATGATATCTCATTGTGGTTTTGATTTGCATTTCTCTAATGATTAATGATATGGAGCATTCTTTCATGTGTTTGTTGGCAATCTGTATGTCTTCTCTGGAAAAATGTCTATTTAGGTCTGCTGCCCATTTTTGGACTGAGTTGTTTGTTTTTTTGATATTGAGCTGCTTGTAAATTTTGTACATTAATGCCTTGTCATTTGCTTCATTTGCAAATATTTTCTCCCATCTGAGGGTTGTCTTTTCATCTTGTTTATGGTTTCCTTTGCTGTGCAAAAGCTTTTAAGTTTCATTAGGTCCCATTTGTTGATTTTTGTTTTTATTTCCATTTCTCTAGGAGGTGGGTCAGAAAGGATCTTGCTGTGATTTATGTCATAGAATGTTCTGCCTGTGTTTTCCTCTAAGAGTTTTATAGTGTCTGGCCTGCCATTTAGGTCTTTAATCCTTTTTGACTCTATTTTTCTGTATGATGTTAGGGAGTGTTGTTTTTAAATGCCAGCAAAATCTCTTTTTTAGGTAAAGGAAACATTTATGAGAAGACTAAAATTGTCCATGCTAAAATTTCTGGAGGAGTTTTCCTTTCCCCCTAAAAAAACTCACAGTGACAGTGCTTTAACTGTATCAAAGGATCGGTTGTTGAGATCTTCTAATAAGCAGGAAATCCTACAAAATCTTTTATAGTGACTTATTTAGGCTACTGACTTCACAGCCCCTTGATAGCCAGTAAGCTGTAGCAAAGTTACAATGTGAGGAAAGCTGCACTGTTGAAAGACCACCTGCAAATGTCCACTGGACAGTTGCTTCTTCAAGATTTGTTTCAGGCAAGTCCAGGATACATAGACCAACATAAACCCACAGACACAATGTACATCATTATGGTGTAATATATACAGTATAACAAAGACTATCAGAGTTTCCTTCCCCACCTCTAATTGTTTGTTTGTTTTTATTGAAGTGTAACTGACTTACAGTATTATATTAGTTTCAGGTATACAGCATACTGATATTACATAATGGTCACCACTGTAGTTACTATATGTCACTATAACTGGGAGTTTGTACCTCTTAATCCCTCTTAAACTTTTTCACTCATCCCCTCACCTCCCTCCCCTTGATTGATTTTACCATTTGGTTGGTAGCTGTTTAGGATTTAAACCTGGTATTCTTTTTATGTTCTCCCTGAGTTTTTTTTATGGGAAATTTCAAACATAAGAGTAGAAAGAATGGTATAACAGGCCTCCATACAGCCATCATCCAGCTTCAAAAATGACAGCTCATAGACAGTTTTATTTTCTATTTGTATGTCCTCCACGTCACCTCCTCCCTCCCCTCTGGGTTATTTAAACATATTCCAGATATTGTAACTTTGCATCCATAAATATCTCCACTTGTATCTCTAAAAGACCAGTATCCTTAAACACAGCTTCCGTACCATCACACCTAAAATAATAAACAATAATTCCTTACTAATCATACATTGAGGCGGTGTTCAAATTTCCCCAGTTGTCTTATAAAGGTTCTTTTTCAGTTGTTTCGTGAAATCAGGATCCAAATAAGATTTAACCATTGTCATTGGTTGTTATGTTCCTTGGGACTCTTTTAGCCCATGGGTCCCCCTCCTTTGCTCCCGCACTTTTTTTTACCTTGCATTTTATTTGCTGCAGACACCTAGTTGCTTCCCACAGTCAGCATTTTGCTCATTGCATCCCACGGCGTCATTTAACATCTTCCGCTGTGCTTTCTGTTTCCTAAATTGGTTTTAGGTATAGAGGCTTGATCAGGTTCAACTCAAATATGGACAAGAATGTGCCATAGGCAATGTTGCCCATCTCCATCAGGAGCACATCATGTCCAGTTGTCTGTCTTTGAGGGATATCAGCATCCCTTGATCATTTTTGCCTAGATTGTGTATTTTGATAGTGTTTACAATTCTGTTATTCCTTCTTTAGGTATTAGTCGAATATGCCTATTAAGAGAAAGTTCCCCCAGTTATCTCTTTGGCTCCTGGGTCTAGGTTTATTGCTCTTTACCATCCAGCTGATGTAGCCCCCCTGGTGTTCCTTCAGGTCCTGCGTAAACGGCACCCTCGTGTGCAGCACCACCCAGCTGTGGCACGGGGACAGAATCCTGTGGGGAAATAACCACTTCTTCAGGTAACAGCTTGTGTTCACTAGTATGTTCACTCATACACCTTTTCTCTTACCTGAGTGTAAAACACGTTGATTTTCTTTAATGGTGAAAAACCCCACAGAATTAATTTACCTAAGAGGAAACGGCGAGATTGGTTGAAAGACTTTGAAAAAGAAACGGGCCCCCCAGAGCATGACCTGGATGCAGCCAGTGAGGCTTCCTCGGAACCAGACTATAACTATGAATTTGCACAGATGGAAGTTATCATGAAAACACTGAATAGTAATGGTAAGACCCTTAAGCATTTACTTTCTTACTCTACTCTTTAAATAAACCTGAGGAGAATTTGAGCATGGCTAGAGAATTGTCAGTCTGATCTCTGGTGTATCAAATTGGGGATTCTGTTGCAGGAATAAAGATTTTGACCTTTTTATTTATCTCTATTTCTGGATTTTTACCTTCAAAGTCCCCTCTTTTTAATTATAAAAATGAAGTATGAAAAAAAGGCCAGATGGAAAAACAAGTGTAATGTATTACTCTGAAGAGTATAGAATAACAACAAAAAAGAACATCATTGGGCTTCCCTGGTGGCGCAGTGCTTGAGAGTCCGCCTGCCGATGCAGGAGACGCGGG
>NW_006788168.1:618962-622020 GCF_000442215.2 Lipotes vexillifer
AAAAAAAAAAAAAAAAAAAAAAAAAAGAACATCATTAAGATTAGGGATTAACATTAGCTACTGGGGCTTTTGACAGCACAGCACAGGGAAGACCACAGTTGGAACTCAAACTTCATCCCACTCTGTTACTTGCTTACCAAGTTGGGAGGAATCTTGACAGACATTCCAAAGTGATGCTCAGACATCAGAATCACATTAATGGGTCATTTAACAACATGGTTGAGCGACAAGTCTCTCCTGTGAGTGATTTTTTGAAAGCCCACATAGATGCAGGGTGTGACAGGAGGGTGCAGCTCCAAACTCCAGGTAGAGGAATGCCCATCAGAAGAGAGATTATTTCTTCAGATGAGGTTACAGAATTCTAGACATCTCTGTGCTCTAACTCTGTGGTGTATCCAGGTGGTATCCATTTAATCATGTATCATCCCACATCACAGATTTCTAATTTTCTCCAATTGCTACTGTCTTAACATATATATAAATATTTATATTTATATATATAAATGTATTTATATAAATATATATATATATATATACATGACCCCCCTCAATAACCAGTGAGTATTTAGTGCTCACTAAATACTCACTTGTTAATTTCTCCAAGCTTCTTAGCCACAGCAGTTCATCATCAGTGGTCTGGCTCATGGTGTTAACATGAGTATCCGTTTGTGTTCCAGATCAGGCCTTGCTCTCCAGTGTTGATTTTATCCATTTAAAAGTAATGTTTCCCCTTCCTTATGCTTTACTCAATCCCACTGCTAAATGGAGCTCCCCTGTGGGGCACACAGATGTGCTCTGTTATGCTGAAATGCTGGTGGCCGGACAGAGTTCACGCCCTTCACCTCTACTGCTAGGTGGCTTCCCGGTCATGAGCCTGTCTGCCTGGTGGCCATCCCCTTGGTGGTCCTATTTGAAGATTCTCTTCCCTCTCATGTGGTTTCAGACGGAGCTCCTCCACAAACACTGGGATGAAGGTTAACTGATTGGCTTTAGCATGAGGGAGCTTGACTGGTGTTTAGCACTGCTGCTCATCGGTGCTTGTGCTACATGCTTTGGCCAGATGTAACTAACATGATGGGGAGGAAGCTGAAGTTTTCTGCCTGCCCTTTTCTGCCTGAGGTGCTCTGAATTCTTGATGGAGGGATGCTCCCTTTTCAATTATGACCCTTTCCTCCCCATGTCCCAACTGCATTGCCTTCCAGTGGTTGAAATCCAGTGGCTGTTCTTTACCCCGTGTATCCAACAGCACAGAAGTGTCACTAGTATTATCGCTACTCTTACTAACGACTTTATTTCTGTTGACAGCACAGCAGTTCAGGGCATAGTACTTCTGGGTAAATAGTCACCTGCATTATCCCAGTAATAGACTAGAATAACAGATTTTCAAATCTCTAGAATAAATAATGATCTGAAACCCAACTCTTTTTTTTTTTTTTTTTTTTTTCGTGGTACATGGGCCTCTCGCTGCTGTGGTCTCTCCCGTTGCGGAGCACAGGCTCCGGACGCACAGGCTCAGCGGCCACGGCTCACTGGCCCAGCCGCTCCGCGGCATGTGGGATCTTCCCGGACCGGGGCACGAACCCGTGTCCCCCGCATCGGCAGGCGGACTCTCAACCACTGCGCCACCAGGGAAGCCCCCCAATTCATTTGAATTAAGAATAAAAGCAAACCTAGTATCTGTAGACCATAATATGTTCTTCCTGAGGGTTCAGAATAGGAATCAGACATTTAACTGTTTTCACAGAGTCAATGGCAGCTCTAAAGTAGAGAGCAATAAGGGGCTGGTAAAGGGTCATAGAGCTTATTCCATCTGGGATTAAAAGGTTCTCTTTTTCCCCCAAAGGATCTACTTTCCTTTGATTTAGTGCCTTGGGCATCTTGATATGAATTAATTCTAATTCTGTGGGTCACGTAAATTCCCTTCAACCTCTACACCATTACCCTCTCTCTTTTCCATTCTCGGGACAGATAAGGAAGTTTGAGCTCATTGCGTAGTTACTTACCAGGCAGAGAATAAACTAAGGAAGAAGAGAGGATACTATGCCCAAAAGAAAGGGGGTCCTTTCTCTCATCCTAAAACACCTACCTCTTTGGTTTCTTGGCCTGAGGCTCTAGGCTTACTGAGTTTTAAAACAGTTCATACAAGAGGAAGAAAGAAGATAGGGATAAAAAGGAAACTGTTAACATTCTCTTGAAAAGTGGATGGGTTGTTTGAGAACAGACCAGACCATCTTCGGCTTCTGTCCTACGCCATATCATAGAGTCAGAGTGACTTGCTGATTAGGATGACCTTTTTAAGAATATGTTGTATAGTGATAATGGCTTAAAATAGGTTAATTAATTCGAAAAGAAAATGTTATCAAATATGTCTAAGAGAAAAGTGTTTCCAGACTTGTGTTGGGATCAGAGGAGAAAAAGAAACCTCAGTCCCTGTACCTCTACCAGGTTTGTGTGTAGCATAGCCAGACCCAGAGTCTCTAGGCAAGGCTTCCCAGGCTGGTCTGTGGCAGGCTTGGGGAGGGATGCTTTGAGTTGCTGTCTCTTGCGTATCTGCGTGTTGATTTGTGGCCACTGAGAAAGCCTGGTGAGTGGTAGGGTTGCTATGTCGTAGCAGCTGCTAAAGCAGTTTAAAAAAGCCTCAGTCACATTACCTCTGCATTGGCATGGAACCCCCTACCTCAGCCATCTGGGGTCATGTGTGTTTCTACTTACCACTGACCAACAAGTAGAAATAAGAATTAAACATCTTATTCAGTGTCCTTTAGCAAAAACCCTAGGATATGATTTTATAAAAAAATTGGTGTGTTTCCCAGTTTCCTCTCTCTGGAAAAGATTCGTACACACTCATTTAGGGCCCTAAAAATGGATGGTGAGGACCCTGTCCTTTCTTTTTTAAACCTAGAGCCTAAATAGAGAAAAAATATATGTATACTGTTTGAGAAATATATATATTTTTTAATTCTGAGAGAACTTTTCTTCTCTAGTCCTTATGTGTAAGATTTCTTTAAACTCCCTCAAAAAAGAGCACCATATTATTCTCCCCCCCCCCCCCCCCAGA